>NC_091245.1:254215000-254515000 GCF_042477335.2 Ovis canadensis | reverse complement strand
AGAAAGTGAACAAAAATTAAAAAAATAAATAAAAACATCCTCAATGGTCATAAATGTTTTGACAATGTCTTGGAAATGTACCTAGAAGGATTTCACCTCCTTACTCTGTTCATTTGTTGAACAAAGATGTTTTGAATAAAGACAATCTGTCATTGCAAAAAGTAACCTTTGATGTGCATAAAATCTGAAGTGGAGAGGCAAGGTCTTTGGGGAGCTGGGTGGCTAGGAGGCGGAGTGTACACAGAGCGACTCCAGCAGTGGTGCTGGCAGCTGGCCTGTGTGGGCTGAGCCTGGCTGCCCTTGGGGTCGGGTGCCTAGGGGCCCAGAGTCTAGGGTTTGTCCCTATCGTGCCCTCTGTATCCACTTTTTGCCTTTAGAGGCTGGACAAAGTTATCTGCTCCTGGGACTTCACTCCTTCCTTGCATTTTTCACAAAGTGGTCAGACCGCTTGGAGGAGCAAATGAACTAAGACAAAGGCCGACCTAGACTTCTGAAATTTGAGTGCATTTTCTTCTTTTAAACCAACTCCAAAGGAATGGAGAGAAGCACCAAATCTATAGGGAACCAGTTGCCCACAGAGCACCATGTCCTGCTGTGGGTGTTTAAGTTCAATGCCAGGGAAAGAGAAGTGGAATGGTTCTTTTGTTTGTTTGTTTTAAATAAGTTGTCTGAAAATGCTGTTGCTAGGTCTTCTGGGGGTTGGGAGCTCGATACTGGTTTCTATGTTAAAATATAAAAGTCTAAGAAACATTGAAAAACATGTGGTAGTTTCCCACTCTTGACTGTGGAAGACTTTTTGCTAAGACCCTGCAGATGTAAAGGGACAAGGCAGGCGATAGTGACACAGCTCCCACAAGGAATTTTTTTAAACATCATAAAAATTAAATAACTCATAGCCCTTTGTGTTTATTAAGGAAGGGAAATGGCCTTTTTCTTATCCCTGGTGGGTGAATGTTAGCTTGAAGATTACGCTGGTTTTCACAGGGAGAAAGGACCGTCTGATTCCTTCCAGAACTACTCTTTGGAACTTGTTCTCAAAATCGAAGGGTGCCCCTCTAATCCTTGTCTCCCCCCAGTCTCATCCCCACAGCCGAGCTCACCAGTATTTTTTAGGTCGGTTGCTCTTCTCACTGGCTTTGATAAGGTGCGGGGTCGAAGCGGGGCGGGGCGAAGCGGGGGCGGGCAGCCTAGCGGCTGGGCTGCTTTCCGCTGCTGTTGAGGGATTTGTGCCCTGCCTCGGTTGTTTCCAAAGAGTCAATGGCTGCAAGTGCACTGAAACGTTGTCAACAGACACCAAAGCCGAAAACCACGGATTAGCATATTGTCCTCAAAACAATTAGGAGTGTTTGAGGTGTTATTTGGAGCCTATTCATCTGAGCCCCTTTGTCAAAGGGGGATTTTCATTATTTTAAAAAAAAAAAGTTAGCAGTTGTCCATCTGGCTGAGCTGAATAGCAAAGTGATCCGTGTTGTATATGCTTTTCTCATTAAGAGCTCTTTTGAGACCGATGTTAGAATTAAATGGTATAACACAATTAACATACACGGGCGCTGAATAGGAAGGGACGCCTATAAATAATAGATAGATAAATAAATGAGCGATCAGGCGTAGGTAAACAAAGGCGGACTGGGGGACCGGGCGGGGGCGGGTGGGCGGGGGGGCGGGGGGAGGCCGGGCGGGCTGCGCCACGCTTACTTAGCATCACAAAACCCTCTTACAAATCGAGACAATTAGGAAGTGACTTGCCTCTGGTGGCCGTCGGGTCTGGGGGCTCCGAGCGCTTAGGGAAAGCCCCTCCTCCCGCCCCCTAGGAAGCCCTGGAGGCCCAGGGCGGAGGCTTCCCGGTTTCGCTATGATATAACCTCAACTGACAGTCCTGTCAACCGCTCTGATCTCCCTCATAGCTCAGTGTCCCTTAACATCTTCTAAGATGGAGCTTACAGGGTTCTGGGTGTCTCCCCGCAGAGCCAGGCGCACCAACACCCTGGGTCCACAGAGAACCCCAGGCCGAGGAGGAACACGGCGCACCGCCCCGCCGGCCTGCCCAGCCGACTTCCAGGCGGGGTTAGGCTGGGAAGGGGCACCAGGTGGGTCCGAGTGTGGAAGGCTTCAGGCGGCGGCAGTTGGAAAACTGAAACCCGGGTTCCCGACTGAGCCGGCCCTGGGGACTCGGAAGGGAGCGCCAGGAAACTGGGGTGCGCCGTGGCTCCGAGGCGCAGGTGCGCCGGCTGCTGGGTCGCCGAGGCTTCTTTCCAGCCAGCAGGGAGCAGGAGACCCAGTGCAGGTCCTGAGACCTAAAGCCGCAGACCTAGCTCCGGCCGTTTCTGCCGATCACACCTCCTCTCTATTCCCGGCTGTTGGAAATACGCAGCTGTCTGCGCTCCTGGGGCCTGGTCCCAGCAGGGACCTGCCTGAGCCCTGCCTCCCGCGCCCCGCGGGCCGCCGAGCCTCCACCGAGGTGCGCGGCCGGGACTCGCCCCAACAAACCGCCCAAATCCTCCCCGTCAAGCTGTTGACGGGCCGATTACTGACTTTGAAGTCAGAGGCAGACAAAAAGAAATCCCCTGGGGGTGGCGGCGGGGGGGTGGGGTGGGGTGGGGGGGCAGTCCCTGTCAAACCTGTTTGCTCACAACTGTCTCTTTCTTTCAAGAAAATCATTAAAGCAAACCTGTAGGGAGAGCAGTGCCCCGCCCGCTGGAGTCGAGGAGAGCCGCTTCTCCCGAGCGCGCGACGCGCAAAGAGCCACCAGGAGTTCTTTCGGGCAGACTGCTCGGTCGGGAGAATGAGCGCTCCCTCAGCGCGCCAGGCGCCCGAGACTCTGCAGGAGGCTACTCCATCGACCCCTGTGCGCTTGGCGCGCCTCCCACGGCCCGAGAGCCCGGGACTTCTGCCCACCACACGGGCCTTCTTCGGGCAGGCTCTGCAGGGCAGACCCGGGCCTCTTGCCTGCGGGTGCGATTGCTTCCAGGGAACAACCACAACAAAAAATGACCCAATAGAAGCTGCGCTTGCCCCTGCCTTTCCTCAACTGGGCTTTTTCTAGGAGCGCGGAAACCTGGCCAACAGACGGCTCCGGATGTCAGCGGGCGGCGCTGGCCCGGCAGAGGCAGTTGTTTGACTGTTACGTTTTCTTTCTTAAACCTTGGCAGCCGTTTTGCTCAAGGACACACTGGCCACATTCTTCTGGGAGATGCAGGATGGTTGGATCCCCTCCGCCCCCGGCTTCTTCTGGAGACCCTTTGCAGCTTTTCTTGCCCTTCCCCAGTTTTGGATCCTACTCCAAACACCTTTGATACCCTTCCAGCTTCTTTTTAAATATCAATTTCCTTAGAACTGCTAACTTCATTGATGGGAAAGATAGGCTACTTAAGAGTAAGTCGTACTGAGGTGGTAGCGGCTGGGTTTCTGAGACACCTTAACATTTACATTTTAAAACACGATCTAGATACCCTGCGGGAATCTCTTCAGTCATCTAAAACGGGGTGATATTTCAGACAGGGTAGGGCCTAGAGGACTTTCATTGCATCACAACATCCAGAGAACGCTCTCTAGCGCAGGCAGCTTCTTTGGAGAGATCCCAGACTGCCAAGGCCCGGGAAACTTGGAGAGCGGTGGCGCCAGGACTGCCCTGGAGGACTCGTTTTTCGTTTTTTGGTTGTTTTTTTTTTTTTTTTTTTTAGCTCCTCCCCAGCTCAGGCCTTGCCACCATTGTTCAAGCAGACAATGAATTTCAAGTCATTTGAATTTGAATATCCGGTAACTCACAAGATTCCTGTTGAGAACCCTCATCTATTTACTGGGCTCACTGTACCTGTGTATAAGTGTTAAAAGAGGAAGACAGAGGCAGAAGGGGCCCATTAGATTTGGGTTCAGGAGACGCTGGGGCCGGTGCTTCGTGCCTCCGCCGAGGGGCGCGCGCTCCTAGGCTGTGGCTGTGTCCTGGCCTCGGAGACCTCGCAGACCCAGGAGCACTGCTTGGGCTGATTTCTTTCTTGGCGCTATGGGATGAGACTTGTCCTGGAGCCAGAAATGCTAGCTCAGGGCCGCCGCAAAGTAATGAAGATACAACGTTAAGTTGGGGGGAGAGTGTGGGCCGCTAGAAATCCTGGGGCGTCCACACCACAGATCGCAACCGGAGACTTGCGGTCGCCTTGCCTGAATCTCGGCTCTGTACCCGCCTGGGGCCGGCAGCTTGGTAGTGTCCGCCATGGCACTGCGAGGAGACTGAAGGAGAGAAGAGGGAGCTTCGACACCCCCTTCTCGTCCAGTCCCCTGATCTGCGTCCAGCTGAGCGTCACTCGTGAACTCCTCGCCTGTCCCTGGGGCCCAGGTGTGACTTGTGCTCTCGGAAAGCGGGAAGAGCCCCAAGCCCGGGATGTTCTTGGGCAGCCTCCCTAGATTCTCCGCCCTCTTTGCTCATATCTCTGCTCTGGGCATCCTCTCTGACCCCTCAAAGGCCCCAAGAATTTGGTACGAGTTGGAAAAGGGAGCAGGTGCCTAGGCCGGATAGAGACCGAAAGGAGTCCACGAGCTTCCTCTTTGCTGCCAAGTGGAGGAGTTGCGCTACTCTGGCAGCTGGTGGCCGTTTCCAAACTTTTTTACTCTTGGGCTGGGAGAAGCAATGCTTTTGGGATCCCCGCCTTCAGGCAGGCACTGAAGGGACTTCGGAAAACTGCCGGCCTGCCGGGTTCCACTCGGCCTGGAACTGGGAGGGGACCCCACGGACGCGTGCTGGACGATCCACGGCACTTGAGTGCGGGTCCTCCTTGCACCTCCAGGCCTTGGCACCACCCGCCGCTCCCTGCCTCTCCAGGATATTTCAGGGTCCGGCGGCACCTCGGAGCCCGGAGGCTCTGCGGGCACTAATAGGCGATGAGGAGGGGAGGTGGTTGTGAGTCGCGTGCCGGGTGCGGCGGGAGAGCTGGCGCGGCGCACCCTCCTAGCTAGCGGAGGGCGGAGATCCCGGAGTCCTGAGTGTCGCTTAGCTGCTCCCGACTTCCTGCAGCAGGGCCAAACCCCCGCGGGCTCTCCGGGCGCCCCGCCCGGGGACCGAGGGAGGAGGGAGAGGAGAGGGAGGGAGCCGGCGGCCGAGGCGCACGCCTCCAGTCCGCGTTAGCCCGGCACCCCCCGTGGCGCGGCGAGTCAATGGGATTTGCACACTCGAGGTGTAACAGCATTACTGCATTAATTACCATTTCCATTTCACGTCCAGATTGTTTACTTATCTGCGGGAAACATATGTCGGGAGAAGTTCACATTCCGGATTCTGCTCCGCTGCCCAAGGTGCAATTCCGGGGAGGCGGCGAGGGGGAGGGGAGGGCTTCAGATTTTTTATTACACCCTCTAGCCTTATCTGCCGCTGTAAATTATGAGGATCCTCCATTGAGCGGCATATGGAGATTATATACTTTTTTGAATATCGTTTCCCAAAGCCTGCAGATTTTCACTTTGAAATGAAACAATCCTCCGCCGGCTCCCCCGGGGCCTGGAGCCTGCTGCGCTCCTCCGCGCGACCCGGGGGACCCTTTTTGCTGGACCAGGCTCGCACCCATGTCCCCAGTGCCGCGGCCAGCGCCCAGTGGAGCCCTGTTTCCAGAATCTGAAATAATTTCACTAGGAAAACCTATTGGTAGGAGGTGTTGAGAACCCACGGGGCGCTCTGCTCTGTTTTCTGCATCTCAGCCCCGGACTTCTGCGTACTTTGCAGCTTTTTCATTTCGGATACCCGCATAGACGCGAGCCCACTTCTACCCTCTTCCTACGCTGGGCGGCTCCAACCCCGAGGCGAGGGTCGAGGTGTCCACGCCCGCCCACTGCCGTCTCCCTTGCGCTCGAGCATTTCATAGGTTCCCCAGGGCTTTGGTCTTGGGACAATCCCTGCTTGAGACAGCTTCTTGTAAACCCTGAACTGAAATCCTGCGTGGAAGGCAACTGCTTCCCAGTCCCGGGAGAAGCAGGACGAACCAGAGCAGCGCAACCGAATCCCATCTTTCTTATCTCCTCGAGACTCCTTTCAGGCTGAGATCAGAGAGGGAGGGAAAAGGAAGAGAGAATCATTGTTCTTCTTCTTTTTTTAATTTAATATACCAAGCCACCCGTTCAGGTCATTTATATGCTTAATTTAGTGATAAAAGTCAATAAGCACAATCACAGGATTCTCCCCTCTTTCAGTTTCTTTTGACCATATTTTTTTTTCACAGTAATTGGAAAACCAGTAAAACGTATATGCCCCTGATTTCCACCCCCTTCCTTGTTCAATGCTTTGTCTGCAATGCAATTATAAGAAATGTGCTTTTGTAATTTGTTTGGTTTTTCTTTAGAACATAAGGGGAAAAAGATACCTTTTATGCGATTATTTTTTATCTTGTTTGGGTTCGATTTGCAGAATTACACACAGCCCGTTTATAGACAACCACTTTCAAAAACAAAATCAGAAATTTCCTTGATTTTTATGATTCTAAATATCCCTTGGGAAGCCTATTGTGATGTTGTAGCAGAAACAATTAAATGGACCAAAGCAATGCAATTGAGGGAGAGAAAAAATAAGCCGGTAGAATGTGGAAATAAACAGGTTCTTTCCCACTAAGTATTGTTTTGGGATTTCTAATTTTTTCCTTGAGACTTCTAAGAAAATTGTGAGGTGTCACTTCTCTCTTCTGGGTCTATCTGTAATTGAATCTAGGTCACTATTCTAAAGCAAGAAAAGTCTGCTTCCCACTTTCTTACATCAGGCTGAAATTTGGGGAGGGACAAGGGTCTCGCAATTTCATTTAAAATGTAATGGTGGATGAACTGATAAGCAAATAGGGAAAAAGGAGTCTGCTTAAAAGAGAAAAAAGGGAGGGGGCATGGTTTTAATATGCTCCAGATGGGGGGAAAATGATTTACATGAGAGTTTATTTCCTCTTTGCTGATATGAAAGAATTACAGATACAAAACCCACTGATCTATAGAATAAAAAAAGAAAAGAAATGTTATTTTCCTGTAAAGGTGTCAGTTCATTTATATTCATTTAACCATCCATCCATCAATTCACTTTCTCACTCCGTGCACATTCTCTCTGGCTCTGTTAAATCTTCCCCCATCATACAGTTTGCTAGAATATGCAATGAAGTTTTCTTTCTTTAAAATAATGTGAGAGTGAGATGAAATAGGTAAAGATAGGTAAAGAGGGAAGGTTTTGTTGTTGTTTTCAAATATCCCTGACAATTTAACATTATGATTTTAGGGCAAAATTTTAACCATAGTCACCTTTCATTATTGCTGCAGTTTGAGCCTGAAAGATTATATGCAGAGAATATGCGATAATTTTTTCATAAAATATTCATACAGTAGAAAGACGTTTACCAGTTGAAAACCTTTGTGTAACATAGAAATGTACCAAAGGATGAATTCTTATGTAGAGTCAGATTTTGGGTCAATAATGCATTGTTTTATTAAAAGAGTTGTTATGGACATGAGCAAGTTCACATTTCCCTGAAGATTTCCTGCTTGGTCAAGGTATGAGCAGCACAAAATCTTCTGTGTTGAGTTGCAAGGTCTAAACACCTGTGTAGCAAAATTTGCATATATCAAGAAAGAAATGAGAGGTGCTGTCATTTGGGGGCTTCCAAGGGGAGACAATTACTTAAGAATAGGTATTACTTTTCTTGAAATAAAAGATGATGATAGATGATTTTCACCCAAATAAAGGGGTAGTATAGTATCACTTCCAGTTTAAAGTCACCCAAATGGATGATTGGAGACCTAAGCAAGGACAAGATCAACTGTCAACATCTGATGATGGTTTTCACAGTTAAGAAAAACAGTAAATGCATTCCCATAGAAGTTTCTCTACCCTGAAGACTAATTCTTTCATTCTCCCCTCCCCTTTCTCATTCTTCCTCCTCCTACTTATGTTTAGTTTTCCTTTTTAAAATGTGAACACTGCTGTCAGATCAGAAATTTCCTTCATAGGTCTTCATAAATTATCAGCATCATTTTTCATCACGCCGGTTTCTTCCCAGTCTCACATCCTTCTGCTATGGTAATACATTTACTTTCCCATCTAATTTTTAATCAAACCAACTGAATATGGGGCAAAAGGAATAACAGCTTGGCCAGAAGTTGAGATATTTCATGTGTGTTTCTTACCGGAAACTCCATAGATTCACTTGAAGTGAGTGCTTAGAAGTTAGCTGGATGAGATGACACTTTTAAGGCATTTACAATGTTCTCCTTATCATTGTCTTTTACATCCTGGGTTTTCCAGACTGTTTGCAATACTTATACCTAATAAGAAGGATCGATTTGCTTTGAATTCTCTTTAAGAAGAAAATTGACAAGAAAAAACTGAAGTCATCTAAAGCTGAACTTTGTCCAAATACACTCTTAGTTTACAATGAGCCATTTATATATGAATATAAATGTGCTACAGTCTGAGTTAAAGTGAGCACAAACAAGTTGTAAATACAAACAACTTACTGTCTGCTGTTGTGACAGCTCTAGCTGTCTCTTGGGTTCAAATCCACATTGTTACCACTGGCTTGGTGAAATTCAAAGTGTATTACACAACTCACTGTAGCAGCCTTCACAGCTAATTTGTTAGGCGGAGAGGATTGTCATCGGATGGAGGTCAATCTACTGTCGTATTAACAACCTTCACTCCCTTTGCAGATGGTCGAAGTTGCTCCAACAATTTAAAATGTGTTTTAAACAATAATAAAATGTGTGTCTTGAAAACACATTTGATAGTAAACAGGTTAAATGAGTGATCATGGCAGTAGGCTTGGATTTTTTATTTTAGGAAATTTCATCAGCAAATCTGAAGCCGCGCCTGTCATTAGTTCTCTCTCTGTCCTAGTCCCATCCTTCTGCAGATGGTCCCTTGTGGAGTTCTCCCGGGACACTAAGACTGCTGGCCCCTTCGGGGGCTGCCTCTTGCTCTCCCATACCAACTCTCAGAGGACATCCTACAGGGACATTTTATTTTTACCTTCTTTTTTTCTCTTCTTTTAACGGGAACAAAAATTTGGTTATCGCCACTGTCCACCTTTGTGCGATGTGATGGGCTTCTGAGTCATCAAACCCACTGAAAGAAGGAGCTCTCATCCCCTTAGGAGACAATCTGGAGGAAAACAGGTAAATTGGTTCAAGACAAACTGTTGCCAAAAAGAAAATTACCATTATAATTTCACTCTTCTTAGTTGGGGAGGGGCTCAAACATAGGATAAAGTCTGAAAAAAAAAAATTGGATTGACACCAAAAGGGATTTGTATTAATTTCTGTCTTTTGGTCATCCTCTGGATATCCAAGCAGCATTCTTTAGTTAATAAGGTAGGGAAAGGCCTTGATCCATGAATGCACTTGTCAACCCCTATGGTTCAAATTCCTTACTTTCCTAAATGGGCAGCTAGTCACCATGACCCAGGGCAATCCAGAGCCCTTAAGTGACAGTTCCACAAAACTGTCAGTAAAACAGGGTGGGAATGGAAAGATGGAGGGAGTGCCATACGACTGCCAGTGAATCATCAAATTCTTAATAATGGGGTTCTGGGCACCTGCTGATGGTATCATAGAGAAGGAAATGGCAGCCCACTCCAGTACTCTTGCCTGAAAAATCCAAGGACAGAGGAGCCTAGTGGGCTATAGTCCATGGAGTTGCAAAAGAATCGGACATAACTTAGTGACTAAACAGCTAACAACAACAAACCGATGCTATCAATTCACTCTTACACTCTTTCCCTCAAAGATGGCCGGCAGCATCAAAAGTTCTGACTGTCTTCCTAGGAGAAATCCCTGGTACTGAAAGACACAAACCTGGAGAATGATCAGACAAGCCTGGAAGACTCCCAGAGCCAACTGGGCAACTGTTGCCCTGCATGGACGCCAAAGTCTGAGCACGAAGGCTCTGACCATTCATTTACCGAATTCCCTGGCTTAGATGCAGAAAAAGAAGTTACAAAACATGTGTCTTACTCCAAGGAGCATTGACTGTGCCTGGATTGGTGGGTAGAACAGTCCACTGGATTCAAATGGGTAAGATTTTTATCTCTTGAAATCAGTGATTTAAAGAAAAGCCAGCATTGATGACTGTTTAGGTACCATCACAGGTAGAGAATTACAAGATATTATTTTTTTCTCTTTCAGTAAAATGTGTTTTAGAGATATGTTTTAATTGATTATATTTCTTTCCAGGACTCTGAAGATCTGTCTTCATCTTCCTTGGGGAGATGTACTCTGCAATAAGGGAGAACCACAGTGGTTTATTAGATAGGTGTTAACTGTGTGCTCTGTGCAAAGAAGCACGTGAGGTGCCTTAGATATTCCATGTTGTTAAATTCTTCCTAGAGCACCAGGAGGTAAGTGCTGCTATTACCCTTGCTCCTCACAGGAGGAAACTGAGGCTCAGAGACATTCCTAACTCACCCAAAGGCTTATGGCCCTCGCAGTAGAAAAGTTATACCAGTGCTCACTGTCTACTCACTACCACTATCTATAAAATCAAGAACTCACTGGAGATGGGTAAAAGAAGGGACCAAGAACCCACAGAATGCATACCTGGGGATGAAACCAAGGAAGAGGAGAAAATGTAAAGTTTGGGGATAAGGTGAAGGAGCTGCAAAGGTTTCCCTCTCTCAGGTGGATAAGGAGACGCAGAATTGAAATGGACCCACATCTCCTGCCACCATAGATGGAGTCCTCTCACTAGCTGGGCCACACGCTGCTTCAGCCTTCTTGGCCCAAGATTCACTATCCAATTCTAAGTTTTGCTGATACACACATAGCCAGGGACCAGGACATCACCAAGCTAATCACGAATCATCACAGAGCAGGCTGCCCTGGTAGCTCAGTGGTAAAGAATCCGCCTGCCAATGCAGGAGACATGAGTTCGATTCCAGGGTTGGGAAGATCCCCTGGAGAAGAAAATGGTAACACTCCCATATTCTTGCCTGGAGAATCCCATGGACAGAGAAGCCTGGCAGTCCATGGGGCTGCAAAGAGTTGGACATGACTTCAAGACTGAACAAGAGCAAGGCATAGACACAGATTCCCTGAAGAGCAGACAGTCAACTCCCTAGGCCCTTCCAGATGCTCCATTTCATGATGTTCATGAAACAGACGTAGAGCAGAGGGGGACCAAGACAGCAATTAAAGAGGAAGCTGCCTCTGCCAGGGAGCTTAGCAAGTGAAGCTATAGTGTATAGGGGAGGGAAGAAGAAATGTTTCCCCCAATTCTGTTTTGCATTCTCCTGCTTTTAATCAGGTTTAGTTAAAAGCTGCTACCCTTCTCCTGCCCCTGAATTCCTCAGCCAGACTCTTGAAATCTGCCCAGCTTCTGTGTCTTTGCCTTAAGGTGGGAACACTGATTTTTGCTTGTTCATCCTGTACTGAGTGCTTGCATATCAATCATGGTATACCAAGGATTTTGCATTTCCTTGCTAAGAATAGTTGGCATTTGTCATGTCTTTGTAGGAAGATCAAAGCAGGGCATAAACAAAAAGTTACTTATCACAATATTTATGTTTAAGGCAATTTGGGGACATTCCAAAGCCTCTTAGTTGCCCAGTCCCTGCTTTGGTGTGATGTTACAGAACTGCTTGGAAACAGGCTCATTGGCTCCTTCCTTTTCTAGCTTTAGAATCGCATCCCTGGTCAGCATACAGATGATTCCTAAGTCACATAAAAGAAATGAATGTATGAAGTCAAAGAAGGGAGTCTATGAGAGCTGAGGAGCAGAAACCTATGGGCAAGATGTGATCATTTTATAGATGTTTAAAAGGAGATTTGAAATGCTATTGGCCTAAAAAAAAAAAAAAAGAAAAGAAATGCTATTGGCCTTACCAAGACTTTTATTTCTGAAGTGCTCTGGGTGACATGATCACTTGTGCAAATTACAGTTTGAGACCAAAGGACCTCAAACCAGCGACTGGGTGGGTGGGGCAGGTTTCTCAGTAACATTGATGGGAATCCCTTCCAACGTTCAATGGGAGCTGGGAGGATAGAGCAGAGGGGGACTAACACAGCAATTAAAAGAGGAAGCTGCCTGCTGATCCTGGTCTCTGCTTTGATAAAGGGCAGAAGATGAAGGCTGGCTTCTTTCTAGCATCATCCTTCACAATTTTGGTCATATCCATCTGCAATTTTAGTAACCTCATATATTCTTCTTTCACTTGACTCATTCTTTCACTTACTCTCATCCTACACAATAATTACATGAATCATGAAGTTTTTTGTGGTAGGTTTTTTTTTTAAGATTAATTGAAATTAAAAATACCCCCTCTAAAACAATCATGCTGTCTCAAGATAGCATGGAGAAACTTGGAGAAACACTGTTCTAAAGTGTTCACTTCATCACGGAGGGAAATGAAGAAAGATCAGAGGGGTAAAGTACTTTCTCCAAAGTCACACAGCTTGACAACAGGGAAGGGCAGTCTATAGCCCAGGTCTTTTGGGTCTTGGCCCAGCACACTTTCCTTCTGTTTCTCTCATTTTTCTCAGAAGATAAAAGAGAGCATTAGACAGGTAGCACTTTCTTTTGGGGGAGGAGGGTATGAAGATTCTCCTGCTTCTCTCATGAATTTTAAGCTCTGTGTTGGTGGTACATGTGTGCTTAATCGCTTCAGTCATGTCTGATTCTTTGCAACACTATGAACTGTAGCCTAGCAGGCTCTTTTGTCCATGGGATTTTCCAGGCAAGAATACTAGAGTGGGTTGCCATGCCTTCTTCCAGGAGACCTTCCTGACTGACCCAAAGATAGAACCTAAGTCTCCTGCGTCTCCTGCATTGGAGGATTCTCTACCACTGAGCCACCGGGGAAATCCTTCTTGGTAGTGCTAAACCTTATTTCCTGATTCAGAATGTCTTCAGCCTACTGATTATATTGTATAAAACATAACACAGGGGCTTCCCTGGTGGTCCAGTGGTTAAGAATCTGCCTGCCAATGCAAGGACACAGGTTCTATCCATGGTCTGGGAAGACCCCACATGCCGCAAAGCAACAAAGCCCCTGTCTACAAGAGAAGCCGCAGCAACAGGAAGCCCAAGCACCGCAACTACTGAGCCTGTGCTGTGGAGTCCCTGCCCCATAACAAGGGAAGCCATGGCAACAGAAAGCCCAAGCACCATAGCTAGAGAGTAGCCCTCACTCGCCACAACTAGTGAAAGCCCTCCAGCAGCAATGAAGACTCAGCACAGACAAAAAAATGAATATAAATAAATAAATCTTAACAAACCAAAAAACCTAACACATTTCCCAGGGAACTGAGGGAAAGGTGGGAGCAGTCTATGGGAAGGAGGGATCTGAATGGGCTTTGAGAGCCAGGAGCTTCCCATGCCCTAGGAAGGTCAGTTGGACAGGAGATGGTAGGAAGGAAGGGGGAAGGCCACTAACCACAAGCAGTCTGCTGGTGGCAGCCACCAGTGTCTTTGTGCCACAGACACACCCAGCGAGCTGAGAAGTGCAGTCTTCTCTGTCATCAGCTGGGGTCCCAGGCTGTGTACTATCCCACCCAACATCCCCCGGGCACTTGTTTTAACCTGGATCACCTGATGGCCCAGGGGGACTAAATTCTTCATCTGTGGCCTTGCAGTGTCTGTGGCTGTTTTCAAAATGAGGTGGCCGTTTTTAAAAATAACATCTTTAAAAAAAAAACATTTATAACTTGGCTCTTTTCATTTTATTTTTTTGGCATACTGCATGGCTTGTGGGAACTTAGTTCCCCAACCAGAAATTGAACCTGGGCCATGAGCAGTGAGAGTGTGGAGTCCTAACCACTGGACCTCCAGAGAATTCCCGAGGTAGCCTTGTATTTGTCACTCCCAGCACAGATTTCTAAGCAGCCTTCAGTGAGAGTTAAAAAAAGAAGAAAAACCCCCAGGGATGCAGTTTCAGTTCAGTTCAGTCGCTCAGTCGTGTCCAACTCTTTGCGACCCCATGAATCACAGCACGCCAGGCCTTCCTGTCCATCACCAACACCCAGAGTTCACTCAGACTCACGTCCATCGAGTCTGTGATGCCATCCAGCCATCTCATCTTCTGTTGTCCCCTTCTCCTCCTGCCCCAAATCCCTTCCAGCATCAGAGTCTTCTCCAAAGAGTCAACTCTTCGCATGAGATGGCCAAAGTACTGGAGTTTCAGCTTTAGCATCATTCCTTCCAAAGAAATCCCAGGGCTGATCTCCTTCAAAATGGACTGGTTGGATCTCCTTGCAGTCCAAGGGCTCTCAAGAGTCTTCTCCAACACCACAGTTCAAAAGCATCAATTCTTCAGTGCTCAGCCTTCCTCACAGTCCAACTCTCACATCCATACATGACCATAGGAAAAACCATAGCCTTGACTAGACGGACCTTAGTCGGCAAAGTAATGTCTCTGCTTTTGAATATACTATCTAGGCTGGTCATAACTTTTCTTCCAAGGACTAAGCGTCTTTTAATTTCATGGCTGCAATCACCATCTGCAGTGACTTTGGAGCCCCCCAAAATAAAGTCTGACACTGTTTCCACTGTTTCCCCATCTATTTCCCATGAAGTGATGGGACTGGATGCCATGATCTTTGTTTTCTGAATGTTGAGCTTTAAGCCAACTTTTTCACTCTCCACTTTCACTTTCATCAAGAGTCTCTTTAGCTCCTCTTCACTTTCTGCCATAAGGGTGGTGTCATCTGCATGTCTGAGGGGTGCAGTTTAGCATCATAAAAAAAAAAAACGCTCCCAACAAATCAAGTATTTTGTCACAGACCAATAGTGATTTTCTTTGTTTATTAAAGGGTCTGAGGTCTTCTCACAAACTACTTTTTTCCTCTTGCACTAATGAAATCAATCCTGAATATTCAATAGAAGGACTGATGCGCAAGCTGAAGCGCCAATATTTTGGTCACATGATGTGAAGAGTCGACTCATTAGATAAGACCCTGATGCTGGGAAAGATTGAAGGCAAGAGGAGAAGGGGGTGACAGAGGACGAGATGGTTGGATGGCATTATTGACTCAATGGACATGAGTTTGAGCAGGCTCTGGGAAATGGGGAAGGATAGGGAAGGATAGGGAAACCTGGCTTGCAGTCCATGGGGCCTCAAATAGTCAGACAAGACTGAGCGACTGAACAACAACACAACTTTCACACAGAACTACCCTGTAGCGTACACCTCCTGCAGGCTCAGCTGCAGTAAGGAATGTATGTAACTCCTCCCAGCTTACCTGCCTTCCCCGGCAGTCAATTCCCAACACCTTGTCTATAGGTATTATCTCTCTCTCTTTTTTCTTTTGTATTATCTCTCTTTTACAGAAGAAACTGGAACTTTGAGAAGTTAAATGACTTTGCCTGCGGTCCAAAAGACACTAGGAAGAGGCCCTGAAAACTCAGCTTTTTTCCCTCCCACCTTGGGTCCCTGCTCTCACCCCATCAGCCATCTTGACCTGCATCTGTTGCCTTCCTTAAGGCAACACACATTTTCTCCAGAATCCTTGGAGCCTTCATCAGTCAGTCACTTCTGAATAAATAGCTAACTCCTTAGGACTCTTCTGCCTTAGGTTCATTTTGTCTTTCATGTCTTTTTCAGGCATCAGATTATCATTGTGGTTCCTCAAGTCTTGAATTCTGTGGAACTTCCCTGGTGGTTCAGTGGTTAAGACTTCATGCTGCCAACACAGGGGTTACAGGTTTGATCCCTGGTTGGGGAACTAAGATCCTGAGTGCTGCACAGACACAGCCAAAAAAATAGACTTAAATCTTAGCTCTGCTGCTTGCTAGCTCTGTGACTTTCTGGGTCTCACTTTACTCATCTGCAAAATGGACAGAGAAACAGTTTTAATGTCACGAGATTGTTTTGAAAGACAATATGGTTGTAAAGAGCTTATTAATATCAGGCCACACATTTAATAAGTATTAGCTATTTTTTGGATTTACTACATATTCTCTTTCACTTGAAAGAAATTCTTTTCCCCATGTATTTTTTATGATGAATGGGAATATCAGCTTAGTATCTGTTCTGTCCATCTCTTCAAAGTGGTGTCATACTTTTTCTTCAAATGACGCAAAGAGAACCTCCAGCCTTTTTCCATTTCCCTTGTAGCTACACATTGCCCATCGTTATACAGGTTATTTCTTTTCCTCATAGCACAACTGAGGGTAGAAACACAGTTTAGGATGTTTTCATGGACAAATCTTTTTTGTTCCCTTCTAGTTATATTGAAAAGAAAAAAAAAAATCTCTCCTGTTACAGAAACACTGGGCTCGTTGGTAGTCAGGAGCTGGAAAGAGCAAGGGGGATATCAGGGGGGTTTTCAGCTCCCGAGTCATAGAACACATCCCTTTCCCATTCTCAGTTCCAGCATCTCCTTGCCTTCTGTCCTCATCACAGTCCTCTTCAGTTCAGTTCAGTTCAGTTGCTCAGTCGTGTCTGACTCTCTGGAACCCCATGAATCGCAGCATGCCAGGCCTCCCTGTCCATCTCCTGGAGTTCACTCAGACTCACGTCCATTGAGTCAGTGATACCATCCAGCCATTTCATCCTCTGTTGTCCCCTTCTCCTCCTGCTCCCAATCCCTCCCAGCATCAGAGTCTTTTCCAATGAGTCAACTCTTTGCATGAGGTGGCCAGAGTAGGTAACTGCATTCCTGAGGGGCCCGCTATTCCTTCTGTGCTCTCTGAGGTCCTTCCAAGAGCAGCCCCCCTGGTAACCTGATTCCTCTTTCCCCACTGAAGTCAGTCTCCCAGTCCCGCTCCCTCTTCCCCCTACCTTGGCTTGCCCCTCGGCCTTTCCTTCTACACCTTTAACCATCCAACAGTACTCATGGAGTGCTAGTCACATTCAAGCACTTTCGGGCACTAAGGAATCAGAGGGGTACAAGGCCAACCCTTGGAGGCTACTGTCTTCCCTTTAGTGATGGGAGTGAGCGTAATCTCTGCTCTGAAATTACTTGTACCTTTTTTTTTTTTTTAAGCTCTTTCTACTTACTACTACTTAAGGACTTCCCTGGTGGCTCAGACGGTAAAGCATCTGCCTACAATGTGGGAGATCCAGGTTCGATCCCTGGGTCGGAAAGATCCTCTGGAGAAGGAAATGGCAACCCACTCCAGTGCTCTTGCCTGCAGGCTCAGCTGCAGTAAGGAATGTATGTAACTCCTCCCAGCTTACCTGCCTTCCCCGGCAGTCAATTCCCAACACCTTGTCTATAGGTATTATCTCTCTCTTTCTCTTTTTTCTTTTGTATTATCTCTCTTTTACAGAAGAAACTGGAACTTTGAGAAGTTAAATGACTTTGCCTGCGGTCCAAAAGACACTAGGAAGAGGCCCTGAAAACTCAGCTTTTTTCCCTCCCACCTTGGGTCCTGGCTCTCACCCCATCAGCCATCTTGACCTGCATCTGTTGCCTTCCTTAAGGCAACACACACTTTCTCCAGAATCCTTGGAGCCTTCATCAGTCAGTCACTTCTGAATCGATAACGAACTCCTTAGGACTCTTCTGCCTTGGGTTTGTTTCGTCTTTCGTGTCTTTTTCAGGCATCAGATTATCATTGTGGTTGATCATTTGAATGTGGAGTGAGATCCTCAAGTCTTGAATTCTGTAGAACTTCCCTGGTGGTTCAGTGGTTAAGACTTCATGCTGCCAACACAGGGGTTACAGGTTTGATCCCTGGTTGGGGAACTAAGATCCCGAGTGCTGCACAGACACAGCCAAAAAACAGACTTAAATCTTAGCTCTGCTGCTTGCTAGCTCTGTGACTTTCTGGGTCTCACTTTACTCATCTGCAAAATGGACAGAGAAACAGTTTTAATGTCACGAGATTGTTTTGAAAGACAATATGGTTGTAAAGAGCTTAGTAGTATCAGGCCACACATTTAATAAGTATTAGCTATTTTTTGGATTTACTACATATTCTCTTTCACTTGAAAGAAATTCTTTTCCCCATGTATTTTTTATGATGAATGGGAATATCAGCTTAGTATCTGTTCTGTCCATCTCTTCAAAGTGGTGTCATACTTTTCCTTCAAATGACGCAAAGAGAACCTCCAGCCTTTTTCCATTTCCCTTGTAGCTACACATTGCCCATCGTTATACAGGTTATTTCTTTTCCTCATAGCACAACTGAGGGTAGAAACACAGTTTAGGATGTTTTCATGGACAAATCTTTTTTGTTCCCTTCTAGTTATATTGAAAAGAAAAATAAAAAAAATCTCTCCTGTTACAGAAACACTGGGCTCGTTGGTAGTCAGGAGCTGGAAAGAGCAAGGGGGATATCAGGGGGGTTTTCAGCTCCCGAGTCAGGGAACACTTCCCTTTCCCATTCTCAGTTCCAGCATCTCCTTGCCTTCTGTCCTCATCACAGTCCTCTTAGGTAATTGCATTCCTGAGGGGCCCGCTGTTCCTTCTGTGCTCTCTGAGGTGCTTCCAAGAGCAGCCCCCCTGGTAACCTGATTCCTCTTTCCCCACTGAAGTCAGTCTCCCAGTCCCGCTCCCTCCTCCCCCTACCTTGGCTTGCCCCTCGATCTTTCCTTCTACACCTTTAACCATCCAACAGTACTCATGGAGTGCTGGTCACATTTAAGCACTTTCGGGCACTAAGGAATCAGAGGGGTACAAGGCCAACCCTTGGAGGCTATTGTCTTCCCTTTAGTGATGGGAGTGACTGTAATTTCTGCTCTGAAATTACTTGTACCTTTTTTTTTTTTAGCTCTGTCTATTTATTACTTCCTTTTCTGCTACTTACTACCTCTACAACTATGGACTACTTACTATACCTCTCAGGGTGGGTTCATTCATCAGTGAAAGGAGGGATTAAAGTAGCAATCCCAGTGCCTAGCCACGCATGTGTTATCAGGAGTAAATGAGATAACATGCAAGGTGCCCACCCAGCCTGGTGCCTGGCACATACACAATGCCCAGGAAATGTCATGACTCTCATGTATTATTATTGAACTCTGTCTACACTGCAGAAACCAGTGGGGTGTACCACTTTATTTATGCAAAGTTTTTTCCTACTCTTTTTTCCTTTCCCACAATATTTAAATAGAAAAACTACTTTAAAATGTATATGTATATATAATTTTTTAAATTTTAGTCTGCACAGCACAGCATGCAGAATCTTAGTTGTCCATCCAGGGACTGAATCCTGGCCCTTGCAGTGGAAGTGCCGAGTCTTAATCACTGGACTGCCAGAGAAGTTCCAAGTTCTGTATATTTTTAAGTCAATTATCTAGTCATTATTTCTTAAGGTCTAGATTCACCTGATAATCTCTCCAAGTTTCTGTGGTGTCATGTTATGTCACGTTTCATTCAGTAGTGTCTGACTCTTTGCAAACCCAAAGACTGTAACCCGCCTGGCTTCTCTGTCCACGGAATTCTCCAGGCAAGAATACTGGAGTAGGTAGTCATTCCCTTCTTCAGAGGATCTTCCCAACCCAGGGATTGAACCCGGGTCTCCTACACTGTAGGCAGATTCCTTACTACCTGAGCCACCAGGGAAGCCTTGTTTCTGTACAGACCCAGTGAAATCCCAGAATAATAAACAGGAGAGGGGTGGGTCCACATTCTCAGGGTCAACAAATGTTTCAACCCAGATAAGAGTGGGCAAAGAGTATACAAGAAATGACTGAATTCTAAAGCTGTGGTCTATGTGTACTTAGGGTCTTAGAAGTTCAGAACTGAGAGAAATCTATGAGAGCTTTGAAATCACCCTCACATTTTTGTATTAAAAAAAAAAAAAATCAAGGACCAGGGAGGAAGGCCAAGGTGCCATGGTCAAGGTCACACAGAGAGGTCATGGCAGAGCAAGACCTTTTGATATTTCCTCTTTTGTGAGTTCCCCTTCATTATGTGGACAGGATAATAGATTAAAAAATGAAAATTTAGTCCATTGCTTCTATATGGAGGAATGGCCCAGGGGATTCTGCGGACAAGCAGATGTAAAGCCTTATGATCATGAGTAGTCTTGCTACTGATAGCTCAGACTACTAGCTTCCAGGACTTCCCTGGTGGACCAGTGGTTAAGATTCTGCACTCTCAATGCAGGGGACCTGGGTTCGGTCCCTGGTCAGAGAACTAGATCCCATGTGCTGCAACTACAACCCAACACAGCACCCCCAAAATTAAAAAAACACTGATTGCCTGCCTCTTGGACTGCTTTGTGCCAGGCACTGTGTGCATCCCTCATTTCATCCTCGCTCCACTCTTGAGGGTAAATGTTATTCTGCCCTGAGGACACTGATGCTCAAGGAGGCTAAACATGCCCGTGGTCCTAGTGGACCCAGGTTGATACTAAGATCTGTGCATCTTCAAAGAACTTGTGGTTTTCTCCTGTGTCATGCAGATATTTTGTGCTCAGAACAGAGTCCTTGAGAAAGTGACAGAGAGATCAACAGTGTGAAGGAAAAGTTCCAGAGGGAGAGGGCAAAGAGGATCTGGAGGACCCATTCAAGAAGCCCTGCTGGAAGAAGTAAGTCTGTAAAGAATTGAATGAATGTGTGTTGGAGGGAGAGAGGTGACAATAACAAGACATGTCTCGTCTATCAGTGGGTTTTCTTATATTCAATTTTTTGTGTTAAATAATAATCGAGTTTGCTGTCTTTATAAATGTTAAGACTATAAAATGAGGCAAGACTGGCTTTTTCTCTCAGCATAATTTCTTTTATTTACATGATATTCTCGAACAGACAAAAGTATAGTTGTTAAGAGTCAAGGGTGGGGGGAGAAGATGTGGATGACAAAGTGGCATGGGACATTTTTGCCTGGGGGACTGTTCTGTGTCCTGAGGGTAGAAGCGGTCACACCCACTTATACGCTGTTAATATGCATAGAGGTATACCTCCAAAAAGGCAATTGTACTGCATTTTCCAACTGATGAAAAAACAAAATGTTATAAAATAAGGCACGGAAACTCACTGATGAGCACTTAGATTCCGATCACTAGGAAACAAAGGGATCTAGTTAAATTAGCCCACCCTTTGGTCTGTCATTCAAGGCCCCTCAGTGTCCAGTCTGGTGCCCAGCTGACAGCTGACCTCCCTATGTTTCCAGCTGAGGAACAGGGGCTGGTTCCATCCAAGTGCAGCCTCCAGCTCTTCCATGGCGCCATTCGTCCATCTGAGCCTGGAGGAATGGGAGGAAGGGGTGAGGGGGGATCATCTTCAGGTAGGAAATGCACCTCTCACTCACAATATATAGTATTTACAAGAAGCCTTTGTCACCACAGAGTATGCATGGCATTTCCCCTAAATCTATTCTCTTCTGAAATTAAACACAGGTAAAGAGATTCTCTAAAACAGGATGGGACTCTAAAGTAGCATTAAACCCTCTTGCAACTATAATAGCCACTGATACCATTTACTGAGTGTCTCCTCAGGGGATCAGGAATTTTCTCTGTCTGCATTGTCTGATTTATCCCTCACCATCAGCCTTCAAGGGAGGAGAACCATTGCTCACACAAGGAAATTCAAGCTCAGAGAGGTGGCACCGCCTGCCAGAGGTCAGAAGGCTGGGCCCTGGCAGAGCTGGGCTTTTCATCTTGGTCTCTGTCCCCAGGAGCTGGTGTGCTTGCTCTGAGTTCCAAAGGGGCCACCCCAGTCCTACCAAGCAGCCAGCCCTGGCCCATCCCTCCTCCTACCCCTCCTCCCCAGTTCCCACCACTGGCAACGCCACTTCCCACTCTGCCTTGCTCGTCTCCCCCTACCCTCAATTTGTCCTTGCTCTCACTCCTCCCTTTTAAGAGATTTGTCCTTGCTTTGAATCCATCTGTTCCCAGCTCTCCATCCTTCCCTGTTGTGCTCTGAGAACCAGTAGCTTGGAAACAGGGAAGAAACACACTAAGTTGGAAGAAGATGAGTGCCTGGTACTTACTCCATGTGGTTCTCCACGCTTGTCCTTACAGACCTTGTTATAAACAGTGGGCAAGATTTATAGGCTGTTGACTGGGAATCAGAAACTATTATTCTGTCTCTTTCTCTTTATACATAGATATGAATGTTGGAGGGAACCACAGTCCTTATCTTGTCCAAGCTCTAGGGACTGCAGAAAATCTTCTGGGCAGACCTAGGAATCTAGTGGTGTAGTTCCATGGTACATAAAGTGGGTGTATCTGCATCAACTGGGATCTTGTTAGCAATGCAGATTCTCAGGCCCCTGCCCAGACTTGCTGAACCAGAAACTCTGGAGGTGGAGCCCAGCAATCTGGGTTTTAACAAGACCTCAAGCTGTTTCTGCAGTAACATGTTTTTGAGATTTACAGATGGAAACTAGTGCTTCTAACACCTTTATGTGCATAAAAATTACCTGAAGATAGGGTTGCCAGATTTAGCAAATATTTTTTATTTTATAGGTATGTTTATGGGACATACTTATACTAAAGAAAAATAACAAAAACCTTTCCTTGTTTAATCTGAAATGGAAATGTAATTGCCTATCTTGTATTTTATCTGGCAGTTCTGCCTGAGGTCCAGCTTCTGATTCAGTGGTTCTGATGTGAAACCTGAGATTCAGCATTTCTAACAAACTCCCTGGTGAGGCCAGAGCTGCCAAACCATGCTGACAGCAAGGACCTAGAGCTACTTGTTAAATGCAGATTCCTGAACCTTCCCCCAACCTACTGATTCAGAATATCCAAGGAAGACATTGATTTGGACTATTTGGCTATGTGTTCTGAGTCACGAACATTCCATCTACAATTATTCCTGAATTCTATAAGTTCAGGTCTTAACCTTTACATGTAACTCCATACACACAATAGTTAGTGGAGGTGAGCCAAGAATGGGGGGCTCTGCTGAAAGACAGGAGAGGAAGGGAGGCTCGCAGAGGAAAATGGAGAACTCACCAAGGGAGTGGAGGACCCAGGAAACTGGAGGTCTGGTGCATCTGTAACCGAGGGAGCAAAACTCAGGGCTGCTGGCCTCCCAGGCTCACCAAAGACAATCAGACCTTATCAAAGTGGACCACGCTTGTGGGTAGATTTATCAAACCCTCTTGCATTAAGAACTCTGCTTGTTTTGTTCAGTCACTCTGTCATATCTAACTCTGCGACCGCATGGAGAGCAGCACGCCAGGCTTCCCTGTCCTTCACTATCTCCCAGAGTTTGCTCAAACTCATATTCACTGAGTCAAGGATGCCATCCAACCATCTCATCCTCTGTCACCCACTTCTCCTCCTGCCCTCAATCTTTCCCAGCACCAGGGTCTTTTCCAATAAGTTGCTTCTTCGTACCAGGTTGCCAAAGAACTGGAGCTTCAGCTTCAGCATCTGAACTGTATGGATTTTATCTTATTTCAGTTTATTCTCAAACAATGTTTAAAGTTGGAGATTCGTCCTCTCATTTAGTAGATGAAGAGCCCAAGGGAGCTAGTCCAAGGTCATACAGCTGTTAGGTCCTAGAGTCAGGATTTGAATACAGGTCTGTGACCAGAGTGCTCTCCGCTGCACGTGTCACTCTGGATTCTTATGTTTATGGAAGGTGCTGAAGCACAATGGTGGCTCCAGGAGCAACTAGCCACTGCCCTCCACAACTGCAGCCACAGGCTCTTTTCTCGTGGCATCTGCCTTCAGCCCCCTCCCTGCTGGGCCTCTCCACCCCGTCAGATGACACCCCAGAGCATCACCCACACAGACCCAGCCTGCTCCATGACTCACCGACTGGCTTGTTTCTCCTGAGGAGCATGGCCTGCATGGTGGAAGCTTCTCAAGAGCCCTGAGCCCCCCACTTCATTAGACCCATTGACCTCCTCTTCTTGCTGTTGTGGGATTAGTCATGTGTTTATTCTTGATGCACTTTTGTTTCCTTTCATCTTCCAGAACAGTCTTTTCAGTTTAAGTTTCTACCTGGACATGATGAAATTCCAGGCATGTTCTCAACTCTATCTCAGGTTTCAAAGTGTATTAGTTTGACGAATTTCTCTCCACCCAAGGAAATGATATTGGTCTGAGCCAGGTTGAAAGAGTCAGAGGTCTCAGTCTCACCACTGTGGATGAGATGTCAGAATTTCAAACTCACAATCTTATTGACTCCTCGTCCTTTTGTTCTTTGCTGTACTTGTCATGAGAGTTGAGTTTGTGTAATTTGGAGGGGTGGCTGATTGGCTCTGGTTTGATTATGACCTATTTGTCATTTAATTAATAAAAGCAGCAGCCAACTGACAGATGGCTTAAGGACATCCTAGCAACTCCTGCTACTCCAAAGCCCAGGCAATTATTTGGGTTTTAGAAAAATCAGATCATCAGCTTGGGATGGATGTTGTTTTGCCTTTAAGCAAGCTCTAGCCATCCTCTGTAGAGTCCACCAGTGAAAAGAATAACCAAGAAACACACAGCTTTCTTCAAGGATGGGAAAGGGAAAGAAAAGTCCCATTTCTCCAGTATTTAGGTTGTGTCAGGCACTTAACTAATTTAATCTTCTCAATAGCTTTAAGTTATAGATCTTTAGTTAGTCCAGTTCAGTTGCTCAGTCGTGTCTGACTATTTGAAACCCCATGGACTGCAGCATTCCAGGCTTCCCCATCCATCGCTAACTCCTGGAGCTTACTCAAACTCATGTCCATCGAGTCGGTGATGCCATCCAACCATCCCATCCTCTGTCATCCCCTTCTCTTCTTACCTTCCATCTTTCCAAGCATCAGGCTCTTTTCCAATGAGTCAGTTCTTCACATCAGGTGGCCAAAGTATTGAAGTTTCAGCTTCAGCATCAGTCCTTCCAATGAATATTCAGGACCGATTTCCTTTAGGATGGACTGGTTAGATCTCCTTGCAGTCCAAGGGACTCTTAAGGGTCTTGTCCAACACCACAGTTCAAAAGCATCAATTCTTTGGAACTCAGCTTTCTTTATAGTCCAACTCTCACATCTATACATGACCACTGGAAAAATCATAGCTTTGACTAGATGGACCTTTGTTGGCAAAGGAATGTCTCTGCTTTTTAATATGCTGTCTAGGTTGGTCATAGCTTTTCTTCCAAGGAGCAAAGGTCTTAATTTCATGGCTGCAGTCACCATCCGCACTGATTTTGGAGCTCCCAAAAATAAAGTCTGACACTGTTTCCATTGTTTCCCCATATAAATGCCATGAGGTGATGGGACCAGATGCCATGATCTTAGTTTTCTGAATGATGAGTTTTAAGTCAACTTTTCACTCTCATCTTTCACGTTCATCAAGAGGCTCTTTAGTTCTTCGCTTTCTGCCCTAAGAGTGGTGTCATCTGCATATCTGAGGTTATTGATATTTCTCCCGGCAATCTTGATTCCAGCTTGTGCTTCATCCAGCCCAGCATTTCTCATGATGTAATCTGCACATTAGTTAAATAAGCAGGGTGACAGTATACAGCCTTGACGTACTCCTTTCCCGATTTGGAACCAGTCTGTTGTTCCACGCCCAGTTCTAACTGTTCCTTCTTGACCTGCATTCAGATTTCTCAGGAGGCGGGTCAGGTGATCTGATATTCCCATCTCTTAAAGAATTGTCCAGAGTTTGTTGTGATCCACACAGTCAAAGGCTTTGGCGTAGTCAATAAAGCAGAAGTAGATGTTTTTCTGGAACTCTCTTCCTTTTTCAGTGATTCAACAGATGTTGACAATTTGATCTCTGGTTCGTCTACCTTTTCTAAATCCAGCTTGAACATCTGGAAGTTCATGGTTCATGTACTATTGAAGCCTGGCTTGGAGAATCTTGAGCATTATTTGCTAGTGTATGAGATGAGTGCAATTGTGAGGTAGTTTGAACATTCTTTGGCTTTGCCTTTCTTTGGGATTGAAATGAAAACTGACCTTTTCCAATCCTGTGGCCACTGCTGAGTTTTCCAAATTTGCTGGCATATTGAGTGAGGCACTTTCACAGCATCATCTTTTAGGATTTGAAATAGCTCAATTGGAATTCCATCATCTCCACTAGCTTTGTTTATAGTGATGATTCCTAAGGCCCACTTGACTTCACATTCCAGGATATCTGGCTCTAGGTGAGTGATCACATCATCATGATTATCTGGGTCGTGAAGACCTTTTTTGTACAGTTCTTCTGTGTATTCTTCCCACCGCTTTTTAATATCTTCTGCTTCTGTTAGATCCATACCATTTCTGTCCTTTATTGTGCCCATCTTTGCATGAAATGTTCCATTGGTATCTCTAATTTTCTTGAAGAGATGTCTAGTCTTTCCCTTTCTATTTTTTTTCCTTTATTTCTTTGCACTGATCACTGAGGAAGGCTTTCTTATCTCTCCTTGCTATTCTTTGGAACTCTGCATTCAAATGGGCATATCTTTCCTTTTCTCCTTTGCCTTTCACGTCTTTCTTTTCTCAGCTATTTGTAAGGCCTCCTCGGACAACTATTTTGCCCTTTTGCAATCCTTTTTCTTGGGGATGGTCTTGATCACTGCCTCCTATACAGTGTTATGAACCTCTGTCCATAGTTCTTCAGATATTGTCTATCTGATCTAATCCCTTGAATCTATTTGTCACTTCCAGTGTATAAGCATAAGGGATTTGATTTAGGTCATACCTGAATGGTCTAGTGGTTTTCCCTACTTTCTTCAATTTAAGTTTGAATTTGGCAATAAGGAGTTCATGATCTGAGCCACAGTCAGCTCCCGGTCTTGTTTTTGCTGACTATATAGAGCTTCTCCATCTTTGTCTTACTAGGAAAAGATCTATTTAGCATAGATCTTACTATCCCCATTTTACAGATTACAGAGTCTAGCCCCAGAGGTTAAGAAATCTGCCCCAAGTCCAAACAACCAGAAAATGACAAGCCTGGGATAAGAATTCAAGTCTGTCTGATTTCAAAGTCATTGTGTTTTCATTCTGGGTAGGTTGGAGAACTTCTTCATTTAGCCCGAAAATTAAAAAACTTTTTTTTTAAAATCATTTCTGTGTTTTTTAATGGGTAGAATATGTGTTATTTAAAGTACTGAGGCTCTTAGTCAACCAGGTATCAATACTCACCAAAAGCTCTGCTAGTAAGTGGGAAATACAGGAAATATATTAAGAAGTGTAGATCAGTGGAATAATACAGGATTCTGAGAAACAGCCCGAGATATCAGTGGGGGAAGTGATAGACTATTTAATAAATGGTATTGGGACCACTGACTTTTCAAATAAGATAAAGTTAAATTCTTATCTTATACTATACATAAAAACTAACTCCAGGCAGCATATATATTTAAAATTTTAAGCAAGAAAAAATATATAGGAGAATATCTTCGTGATCTTAAGGCAAGGAAAACCCAAAAAATAGAAAAAATAATGGGAAATATTGGTAAGTGGGGCTGCCATACACTATATGCAGGTCAGGAAACAACAGTTAGAAGTGGATGTGAAACAACAGACTGGTTCCAAATAGGAAAAGGAGTATGTCGAGGCTGTATATTGTCACCCTGCTTATTTAACTTACATGCACAGTACATCATGAGAAACGCTGGGCTGGAAGAAACACAAGCTGGAATCAGATTGCTGGGAGAAATATCAATAACCTCAGATATGCAAATGACACCACCCTTATGGCAGAAAGTGAAGAGGAACTAAAAAGCCTCTTGATGAAAGTGAAAGAGGAGAGTGAAAAAGTTGGCTTTAAGCTCAACATTCAGAAAACCAAGATCATGGCATCCAGTCCCATCACTTCATGGGAAATAGATGGGGAAACAGTGGAAACAGTGTCAGACTTTATTTTTTTTTGGCTCCAAAATCACTGCAGATGGTGATTGCAGCCATGAAATTAAAAGATGCTTACTCCTTGGAAGAAAAGTTATGACCAACCTAGAGAGCATATTCAAAAGCAGAGACATTACTTTGCCAAAAAAGGTCCATCTAGTCAAGGCTATGGTTTTTCCTGTGGTCATGTCTGGATGTGAGTTGGACTGTGAAGAAAGCTAAGTGCCAAAGAATAGATACTTTTGAACTGTGGTGTTGGAGAAGATCTTGAGGGTCCCTTGGACTGCAAGGAGATCCAACCAGTCCATTCTGAAAGAGATCAACCCTAGGATTTCTTTGGAAGGAATGATGCTAAAGCTGAAACTCCTGTACTTTGGCCACCTCATGTGAAGAGTTGACTCATTGGAAAAGACTCTGATGCTGGGAGGGATTGGGGTCAGGAGGAGAAGGGGACAGAGGATGAGATGGCTGTATGGCATCACCGACTCGATGGACATGAGTTTGAGTGAATTCTGGGAGTTGGTGATAGACAGTGAGGCCTGGCCTGCTGCGATTCCTGGGGTCGCAAAGAGTCGGACACGACAGAGCAACTGAACTGAACTAATACATTTTAAATTTTTTGTAGAATAAAAGGCCCCACTTACAAAGTTAAAAGATGAGAAGCAGGCTGAGAGAAGATAATGACAAGACATATAACAGTCAAGATTAGTACTGAGAATGTTTTAAAAAACACAAATCAATACCCCCAAGACAGATAGCTTAGTAAATAAGTAAGCAAAGATAATGGAGCAAGAATTTCACAAAAGAGAAATGCATACCCCCTACTACACAGAATAAAAAAACAAATAAGATATTCACTTCACAGGGAAATAACAAAAATAATACACTTGCCAAAAATAAAGTAATATTTCATAATTTATTAACTATACGTGAGAAAATGAGCCAGTGAAAACTGTCACCTACTATTGGTATTTGTGTAAATTTGTACGGCCATCATGAAACGTATTTGGGTAATTTCAGATTAAAATGGACAGTGAGCATGGCCACTCAGAAACCCACTTTCAAACAATTTCCTAGAGCCTCTTTCAGGCAGATAGATGCAGGACCAGCTCCATGGGCATGTGTAGTCCCACAGTTCTGTGGCCTTGGGAGGGCCCTGTGCTTGGTTTCATGTTCTGCTTTCACCATTTTGAAATTCTTGACAGTTTTGAACTTGTGCTTTTAACTGAAGTTCCGTGGGATGGTGGAGTGTGTCCTGGGCAGAGGAGGTGGGTGTAATATGCATGCCTCCATTGCTTATCAACATTCAGATCATCCCCTGAACACAACATTCTAGTGGAACTATGATGTGGGAAAGTTTAGCAGGGCCCAGATGGAATAAGGTAAGCTTGTGATGTCAACAACAGAGTAATCGTGAAGCTGACATTCCCAAGAGGTCACACTTCTCTTGAACCAGAACTTGCTTCAAATGCAGAAAGAAGACCGCAGCAACCAGGGACCTCTGTCTTAGCCTTTCTCACTCGCATTACTTCCCTGTACCAACCAATAACTTACCCTGAAAATGATGACACAGAAGGAAAGGGAAAGACAGAACACCTCAATTCCTTTTGATCTCAGTGCTTCCTTACTCATCAGTAAGTCAAAGGCAGAGCGTGGGTAGAAGGTGCCGGAGTTATAAAAAAAAAAAAAAATGAAAACACTTCTAGTAATTTTACGCAGTGTTTCTACTTTTTCTGGTACAAATAGTACATACCTATACAGGAGCTGCAAGATTAAAGTTGTAGGATTTCAGTGATTTCCTATAAGTGTTAAGTATGCTTACATTTGCATTTAAAACTGGCATTGTATAATATATTATATACCATTGAAAGGTAAAATTCCTGATAATAATCTTCATTTCTCATCTTTCTTAGAGCAGTATTAGGATGGAAAATTTAAAAAGTTTATTACAAGTTGAGAGAAAGAGAGATCATGGAAGAAAAGAAAAGGTTTTATATTTTAGTTCCTCTAACAGCTCTTTCCCCCTACATTTTCCATAGCAGGCAGAGGCCAGCCCTACAGCTCCATTTTGCACTAGCCAGCCCTGTGTAGTTGCACATGGGAACATGAACAAGAATGTCCATTTAAGCGAAGTTGTAAAGGTGAAAAAATAGAAACAATTCAAAGTCCAGGAATAAATGATGGGATAGATTATGGCATAGTCAATAGGATGGAATAAATATATTGGCCAAATCTGTGGGTACATAGTGAAGATAAAAAACAAGGCTAAAAAAAGAAAAAGAAATGCTGCTCATATATAAGTATACCATAAACTTTAATTAACAAAATTATTTAAAATATTTTTAAAAGGCTGAGAAAAAAATAAAACTGGAGGGCATTACACAAAGTATGCAATCATGCATCTATTTACTTGTATAAAGCACCCACAAAATTTATTACCTATGGATACATTTTTATGTATATATAGAAACACTGACCAGGCACACACCAAGTTCATGATAGTGACTTTATTTAGGGAGAGAGAGAGAGAAAGAATAGGGCCAGGAAGAGGATGATGGAGGAGTTTATTTTAAATCTTTTATTTCTTAAGAAACAAAAGTTTATTACAATGAATGTTGCATACATGAGTTTGATACATTGTTCTCAATGGTTTCCATATTTGTTTAATTTTTTAAAAACCCTCCTAAGTTTGGTTAGATAGACCGGCTATGTCTCTTACCATCCCTTCAGGCCAAAAGCAATTTCCAAAGAAGAAAAAGAAGCTACAGTGAGAACACAGAGCCACCCCTGTCCCCTTGCGTGTTTCTTTTAACAAGATGCTAAAACATGGCTCTATCTATTTGGCAACATGGGAGATATGGCAGTGAGGCCTGGAGTAAATCTCTCCAGGGTTCGTGAGCAGAGTTTGTGCACAGACCTCTAGAGAATCATTTGGCTGGCAAAGGAAGATACATTATGCATCTGATTTCCAAAATAATACTGTTTTTTTTCTCTCTTGAGTCAAGCATTTTTTTTTTTTTAATATACATGACTTTTACATCCTGCATTTGCTACTAAGAAGTCAGATCCTTTGGAATCATCCATTGCCGTTTGGAGGATGGTCACATTCTTGGCCATGGACCAGACTGGAAGGCAGTGGTGATGATAACATGATGCGCACAGCCTCTCAGCCCCTGCTCCCATATGGAGCTGGAACAGCTCTTTAAGCTCTGAAGGCTTGAGTTCACTGTAGGCATAATATAAGATGGAAATGACTTTGGTTGCAAAGGCAGGATGTAGTCCATTCATGTAGAAAACCATTGCAATAAAGTGAAAAGAAAGTTAGTCTAGGAAAGTGATGCTTGGTTTGGGTTTTGTTTTACGTGTCCTTCCTTTCCAGACATTGGCTTCATCGCTGGGTACTTGGCTGCTGTTTGACGTCTGGCCCTCTGGAAACAACATGGTACTGATAACAATCCCTGGAAGGTGACCCGTTCAAGTTCAGCCCAACATTCTTCTGTCTTGCAGGCCCATCCCTCACCTCCATTGCTCTCCCTCATGAGCAAATCACACACAGGTAAGTAACAGGGGCCTTCCATGTCACTTTTAATTGACATGGCACTTAGTTCACAGCCTGCACCTCTACTATTTTTCTACTGAAACCTCAAAATTTGACAAAGATGAAACATGGCCAGCATCTAAAGGACAATTCAAAATGTCAGTGTCTCTTACATAGAAAATGGAAAGAAAAATAAAAGCTTCTACAAAAAAATTAGATGGCATTTAAAATTATTTTCAATAACTCACCAGTAAGCCCCTTTTCATCCAAGTTGGTTACCAAGATGGAATTAACCCTTTCCAGAAAGTTTATAGTATCTACCCTAACTTACACTGCAAATTCAAAAAACAGTGAAGGCTTTTCTCCCTGACATCTGTAGACTGCCGCAGTGGACTTGAATTGCCTCCCACTAACTGTTCATTAAGGGTGCAGGGGGCGTGGCAACAGCAGAACCATCAGTAAATAAAGTTGTGGGAGCCTTTTGTGTTTCAAGGTGGAAAACTGGTACTGAAAGGGACCTGCTGAGTCAGGGGACCTTCTGTCTGGCTTAGTGCTTTGACGCTGATGGCCAAGCGGTTGGGATCCTGGAACTTTATCAGTTCATATTATACTGTAACTGCATAAAAATCGATATACAATTAGCTATCAATTAATTTAGACTCCTGAAGAGAAGAACAGACAACAAAAAAATCCCTCCCAGAGAACTTACAACCCTATCCACAAATCAGCAATATTCATCTTTGGAATTTGTGATGTGATTTTTATTTCTACCAATTTGCCTCCCTAACTGAGCATGATTTAGACTTCTCTGACAGTTCATTTGCAGTTGGTGTAGATAGTGAGAGGAGAGACCTGGGCAGATGCTTTGAGGAGAGTGGTCAGTTGTGGAGAAATCAAATTTCACCATATATAATCCTCACCAAAGGCTGAGAATCTGCGGACTGGATGCTGATTTGTATTAAGAAAAGAGTTGTTCCTTTGCCTGTTTATAACATCTTTTCTTCCATTGAATCATATCTGTGCCCTGTGAGAGGAGGAGATGAGGGGTGGGAAGCAGTTGTGATTTGTTTCCATTTTACAGATTGTACTCAGCAATACAGGAGAGTTCTCCCAGACCATGAGAGTCCATGAGACCACATGGCCTATTGCTTGGTAGCTGAGTCCAGTGCCATGAACATCCTAACACCAAGCTCACTTCTGCAGCAAAGCAAAAGTCTACTGACTGAGCACACAGCTGCTGATGACAGGACTCGCTCTAGAGACACAGGAGCACTAAATGTTTGCTGCCCCTGCGAACATACTGGGTACTGTTTGGAGAGAAGCCCCATTGCCCCAGCTGGAATAGCCCTGGCCGTGCAGAACAGTGACTGTGCTCCTTGTCTTATTGCCAATCATTGCTTTTTCCCAACACCTCCTGAAATTAGCATTTTTAAATGTTACTAAATAGTGTTTATATTTACTTTAATATTGCTTAAACTTCATCTAGTAGCTAGGTATACCTTAACCTATCCAATACTACATAGTGTTTATATTTACTTTAATATTGCTTAAACTTCATCTAGTAGCTAGGTATACCTTAATCTATCTAATTACTATCTTATATAGTTGTTTGACATTTAATTTTTTCCAGTTTTTCAGAATTACAGATAATGCTTTTTTCATACTGAAGAAAAAAAAAGAGTCCCTTGGACAGCAAGGAGATGAAACCAGTCAATCTTAAAGGAAATCAGTCCTGAATATTCATTGGAAGGACTGATGCTGAAGCTAAACTCCAACACTTTGACCACCTGATGTGAAGAGACAACTCACTGGAAAAGACTCTGATGCAGGGGAAGATTGAGGGCAGAAGGAGAAGGGGGTGAACAAGGATGAGATGGTTGGATGGTTATCACTAACTCGATGGACATGAGTTTGAGCAAGCTCTAGGAGATGGTGAAGAAGGGAAGTCTGGTGTGCTGCAGTGCATGGGATTGCGAAGAGTTGGACATGACTTAGCAACTAAACAACAACAGATAATTCTACAAAGAATATTCTTGTTTATGGGTTTTTTTTTCTATTGAATTATTTTTTCAGATTTCTTCTCATATGTGTTATCACTAGGTTAAAGTCTAAAATCACTTTAAGTTCCTTTGCATTTTGCTTTCTAAAAAGGATAGTCCAATGTACACTGCCAGTAATGAGTACAGTTGTTTTAAATTTTGTTTTAACTACCTTTATATAATACACTTATTAAAAAGTGCTTTTCTTATTTTTCATTTTGATCTTCTCAAAGTTCTAGCCCTAGACTTCAGGGCCACATCATAATACTATTTGATCTAACTAACCCTCTGCTGTTTTCATGTGAATTCAAGCCCTTGTCAAAGGAAGATAGTGCTGGTTTTCTCTACTGACCTATCCCACTTATGCAAATGGACCTCAAATTCTTCCTTCCTAAGATAAAAGGATATCATCTTCTCCTGGAAAATAGAATCAGTATGGTCTGATTTGGGCTTCCCTGTTAGCTCAGCCTGTAAAGAATCTGTCTGCAATGCAGGAGACCCAGGTTTGATCCCTGGGTTGGGAAGGCCCCCTAGAGAAGGGAATGGGTACACACTCCAGTTTTCTTGCCTGGAGAATTCCATGGACAGAGGAGGCTGGTGGGCTACAGAGCAAAATTAGACATGACTAAGCAACTAACACTTTATTCATGGTCTTCCTGTTAACCAGTCCTTATGCTCTAGTGGTACCCAAGAGTAGGAAGGCTGGAAGAGAACAAAGGAGGGATTCAAAGGCAACAAAGACAGTCTGATCTTTTAAAATAAATTTCCAGTATAGTGGGGTGAGAGGTGGGAGGGAGGATCAGGAGGGAGGGGACATGCATGTACCTCTGGCTGATTCCTGTTGATGTATGGCAGAAACCAACACAATATTGTACAGCAGTTATCCTCCAATTACAAATAAATAAATTTAATTAAAAAATAAACTTCCAGTATAATACAGAAGCACATGCACATACTGGCATACATACCCCTGAGCCTTCCAAATGTTGAAACATTACCTCCAGATGGGTTTGCCCTGAAACTTTTTTTTTAGAAGAAAACCCTAATTCTAGTTTGCTTTCTTGGCAGATGATAAAAGGAGAAGCCATAAGAAAACTTAATATGAAATCAGAAGAGCCAGTAAGTTTCACTAGCCTCTTTCTCAAAAGTAACCAGCACTTATATGTATAAAATTATTACAATATGTACTACTACTATAAACACAGTTCTTGAACTGGAAGTTGACCCAAATTTCTGCTCCCTAAGCTTTCTTCCCTGTGCAGCCCTCTTCTCTCTTTTGCTCACTGTCCCTTGGGTTTTTGCTGCTGCTGCTAGGTCGCTTCATTCGTGTCCGACTCTGTGCGACCCCATAGATGGCAGCCCACCAGGTTCCCCCGTCCCTGGGATTCTCCAGGCAAGAACACTGGAGTGGGTTGCCATTTCCTTCTCCAATGCATGAAAGTGAAAAGTGAAAGTGAAGTCGCTCAGTTGTGTCTGACTCTTAGCGACCCCATGGACTGCAGCCCACCAGGCTCCTCTGTCCATTAGATTTTCCAGGCGAGAGTACTTGGGTTTTTACCAGCATCCAAAATGTTCCCTTCCTTTGGGCTCTGCAGCAGTTACCCTACCAGTTAATGAGATTGCATTAATGTCCCAGGGCAATGGTGCCATCTTGTGAACACTTGGAATGCTGCAGTTTCATCCCAAAGTAAAGTTGCATTTTCCCAACTACAGGCACAAATGAGACTTTGTCTTTTTACTGCTTTTAGATCTAGGCTGAGAGGGGTCCCATATGGCTGAAGATGTCAAGAGGGTAGGGGGTAGACAATCTGTAGTGTCTGTTGGTCATGTCTCTTGAGATCTTGAATAAACCTTGGGAACTTGTATGAGAGTTGTTGCAAAACTGTTTACAAGATGCATCATTAATTTATTAGATCTGACCGAAAAGCTTTTCCCATAGCACAGTAATATGGCAACATGTACTACAGGTGAGTTGGCATGCTGTGTGACTTGATTCACTCTTGTAAAATAATTACTTTACTGGACATGTGGTCTTCAATCAGAATCAATTCTGTGATTTAATTTTTTAAATATGAGAAATATTTTCACTTCAGAAACTCACCAACTTTGTGAACTTTGTAAAAGTGGATATTCCAGTTGAAATATGTATTAGAGCTTGGGATATAAGACACAGGACTTTAATAATAATTTTTAAAACCCTAAAAGTATTCAGAGAAATGTTTGAGTCAGCACAGAATTTATATAATTTAGCAAGTATGTTAATAATAAAATTTTGTGATAAAATTATTTTCTTAAAGAAAGCATAAACTTTCCTTTTGATGAACCTCTTTCTTGTATGGTTTAACTAAAGGCCAGAATGCCTGCAAGTATCCTTTGGAAGGAGGAAACTGGTATTCTTCTAAGCTACTCCTAAAAAAGGTATTTGTTCAACTAAAATGTGTTGTCTGCCCATTGCTGTCACTATCAGAAAATAATCTCTGATTCTGTCTTCTTGGTACAGATTTCCCATCAGTAAAATTCAATTTTGAAATGCAAATAAACTCTTCTTTCTGTAAGCTTGTAAAAATGCCAAAACAGCCCACAAGAAAATTAATTGTCACATAATTAGGTATTTAAATAGGAAGGCTACCCTGATGTTTTAATTTTTGCTTTATTGCAATGATGTATACTGAATAATAAGGCAGGGTGGGACAAGGTGATAAATTAGGGAAGAAGATAGCTAATAGCACCAAAAGGGGCTGCCCCTGGACCCAGAGCCTGGCAGAAAACAGAATTGACTTGCAGGGAATCACCATGGGGCCTAAGGAAAATAAACACAACTCTATTCAGAAAGCCCTCTTTACTCACTGGTTAAATTAGTAATAAATAACCAGAACCCAACAAAGTGTCGTTGCAAGCCAGAATTGCTTTTGGAAGAAAAATGTGAAAATGAGGATTTATGAAGAAGTTACATCCTGGGGTCAATACAAATTCAGTCCGATTCCTTCAACCTTCTTCATTTTTCTTACAGAATTCTACTTCTTGTTAATGTTTGTAATAACTATCCTGTGGCACTGTCGATTCCCAAATCATAAAAGAAAGATCAAATTACAGATCGTCCTCAACCTACAATGGGGTTATGCCCTGATAAACCCATTGTAAGTTGAAGATATTATAAGTGGAAAATGCATGTAATACACCTAACCTAGAGCGACTTCGCTTTCACTTTTCACTTTCATGCGTTGGAGAAGGAAATGGCACCCCACTCCAGTGTTCTTGCCTGGAGAATCCCAGGGACGGGGGAGCTGGTGGGCTGCCGTCTATGGGGTCGTACAGAGTCGGACACGACTGAAGCGACTTAGCAGCAGCAGCAGCAGCAGCAGCAGCAAACTTCTTAACCTTGCCTACCTTAAAATGCCCAGAACAATTACATTAGCCTACAGCTAGGCAAAATCCTCTAACACAAAGCCTCCTTTATAATAAAGTGTGGATTATCACATGTAATTTATTGAATTCTATACTAAAAATGTAAGAATGGTGGAAAGGGTACAAAATGGTTGTACCAATTGTTTACCCTCACGATCACATGGCCGACTGGGACCTGTAGCTGCAATCATACAGCATATCACTAGCCCTGGAAAAGAATAAAATTCAAAATTTGAAGCACAACCTCTACTGAATGTGTTTTTCTCTCACACCATAGTAAAGTCGATAAATGGTAAGTTGAATCATTGTAAGTCAGGGGCCCTCTGTAATGTTTCTTGATGCTTCTTACTAGACAACAGAGTGGGCTCACATGTTACAGAAGGATGTTTGACAAAAGTGGAAATTACAAGGGTTATCTGATCCACCTCAATTAATCAGAAATTTCAATTAACAGAACCCTGGTTCTGATAATATTCCATTATGATAATGGTGGAAAAGAAAAAGAGAAGGAAAGGAAGAGAAGGAGGAGGAAGAGAAGGAATTTGAACTTCTCAGTAGCTAATAAGGAACACACTTTTGTTTGGTTCTCTCAAGGTAGCCAGCTTGGGGTTAACTATGTAAAAGGTGTGCATTAGATACACTTGTTTGTGTAAATTTCTCCTCTCATGGAGGGCATAAATGGAATTTACTCCCTAAAAATGAAGTCTCTTGAGTCAGAAATCAAGCAAGCTTTCAAAGAAAAATGTGCTTATATCAAAAAGATACAGGCATCAGCTTGAAGGGTTTCCTACTAGTCAAAGTTGGGGCAAATTTACACATTACAAGCATGATAACTGTAAATTGAATATATGAAAACCTATCAGTCTATAATGATACTTGAAAGAAAAAAGGTCAAAAGAAGTGCTTTGTCACCATCCTTGAAGTCTATTATATCAATCTCTTAATTGTAAAATTTGTAATTAATGGGAAAGAATTAGGTATTATCTTGCGTTTCAAGTGCAATCTATATTCTAGAGTAAACAAATAGTCCCAGCTGATAAAAGAACATTTTCCTTTACAGTAAAGTCTTAGCTAATAATAGATGGACTTACAGAATTAGAAAATCACTACTTTGCAATCCCTATTAAGAGAAATGATTCTGTCATGGACCATTAAAAGATGCTAAAATCTGAAGGGAGTAGATGTGGATGTTAACATTCACCTCATAGATTACAAGGGAGGAAAGCATAACTTTACACAGGAAGGGTCAGTGCTCTATGTGGGCATCAGTGGTGGACAGTCAGAGGGCATGCACCTTCTGTGAGGAAGCAATGAAGGTCTATTAGCTGTGATGTTCTTGCCCAAAGTATTTAGGTTGAGTATAATCAAGCCTTTAGTTCTAACTTCGAGTTTACAAGAAGATAGTGTCTACAGGAGCAAGTAAAACAGTATGCAAGGGATCAAAAGTCCATAAAGTAGAACATTCTAAAGAACAGCTGGTCTGGTCTCAGCAAATTACTGTTAAGGAAAACAAAAGGGAAGGAGGTTGCTCTAATGTGCTGTCCTTGATTAGAATCTGATTTGAAAAAACCATTTTGGGAACAGTTGGGGAATTTTTCACACAGACTAGGTATTACATGCAAAGAAGGCGATGGCATCCCACTCCAGTACTCTCGCCTGGAAAATCCCAGGGACAGAGGAGCCTGGTAGGTTGCAGTTCATGGGGTCGCTAAGAGTCAGACACGACTGACCGATTTCACTTTCACTTTTCACTTTCATGCACTGGAGAAGGAAATGGCAACCCACTCCAGTGTTCTTGCCTGGAGAATCCCAGGGACGGAGGAGCCTGGTAGGCTGCCGTCTATGGGTTCGCACAGAGTCAGACACGACTGAAGCGACTTAGCAGCAGCAGCAGCAGCAGCAGGTATTACATGATGTTAAGGTATTATTGTCAATTTTGTTAGCTGTGATAGCAGAATTGTGGTGACATAGGAAAATATTCCCAATTTCACCACTGGAAACAGCCATTGTTAATGCAGATGAATTTCATTTCAGACATTATTTAATGAGTAAGAGAGAAGGAGTATGAAAATATTTATATAAAGATAAAAATAATGCTACCATATACACATTCAGTTCAGCTCAGTTGTGTCTAACTCTTTGCAACCCTATGAATCGCAGCACGCCAGGCCTCCCTGTCCATCACCAACTCCCAGAATTCACTCAGACTCACATTCATCGAGTCCGTGATGCCATCCAGCCATCTCATCCTCTATCGTTCCCTTCTCCTCCTGCCCCCAATCCCTCCCAGCATCAGAGTCTTTTCCAGTGAGTCAACTGTTCCCATGAGAAGGCCAAAGTACTGGAGCTTCAGCTTTAGCATCATTCCTTCCAAAGAAATCCCAGGGCTGATCTCCTTCAGAATGGACTGGTTGGATCTCCTTGCAGTCCAAGGGACCCTCAAGAGTCTTCTCCAACACCACAGTTCAAAAGCATCAATTCTTTGGCGCTCAGCCTTCTTCACAGTCCAACTCTCACATACATACATGACCACAGGAAAAACCATAGCCTTGACTAGACAGACCTTAGTCAGCTAAGTAATGTCTCTGCTTTTGAATATGCTCTCTAGGTTGGTCATAACTTTTCTTCCAAGGAGTAAGCGTCTTTTAATTTCATGGCTGCAGTCACCATCTGCAGTGATTTTGGAGCCCCCAAAAATAAAGTCTGACACTGTTTCCAGTGTTTCCCCATCTATTTCCTATGGAGTGATACTATATATGAAATAGATAACCAACAAGAACCCACTGTATAGTATAGGAACTGTACTCAGTATTATGTAATAACCCATAGAGGGAAGGAATCTGAAAAAGAATGTATACATATGTATTTGAATCACTTTGCTGCACACCTGAAACTAACACAATATTGTGAATTCATTATACTTCAGTTAAAAATGCAAGAAATCATTGGTATATACTAATTTTAAGAAAAAATATTACATTGACATTTAATTGAATTTCAAGAAAAAAGAGAAACCAAAATTAAACCGAGGAAATGCCTTAAACTTTAACTAAATGCTTCTTCACTATAAGAGATTTCCTGAAATACAGCCCTAGGATTAATAACAAAGATTAAGAAGCACTTTTGTTTGTTTTTTAAGTAAATTATGGTGAATTCACACACTTAATGGTTTATTATGGAATTGTTGAAATAATGCTGTCAAGTATTATTTAAAGACAAATACCTGCAATATATGGTTTCGTATTTTCTATCATTTTTTTATTACTTTATTATCTTTTATCTTTATTTTTAGTGAAGTATGGCAATGGCAACCCACTCCAGTACTCTTGCCTGGAAAATCTCATGGATGGAGGAGCCTGGTAGGCTACAGTCCATGGGGTCACTAGGAGTCAAACACGATTGAGCGACTTCTCTTTCACTCTTCACTTTCATGCATTGGAAAAGGAAATGGCAACCCACTCCAGTGTTCTTGCCTGGAGAATCCCAGGGACGGGGGAGCCTGGTGGGCTGCCGTCTATGGGGTCTCACAGAGTCGGACACGACTGAAGTGACTTAGCAGCAGTAGCAGCAGCATAGTTGCTAAACAACATCATGTAACAGGCATACAATACAGTGATTCACAATTTTTAAAGGTTATACTCCATGAATAGTTATAAAATATTGGCTATACAGTATTCACCGTGTTGTACAATATATCCATGTAGCTTCAGTTCAGTTCAGTTGCTCAGTTGTGCCCAACTCTTTGCAGCCCCATGGACTGCAGCACGCCAGGTCTCCCTGTCCATCACCAAGTCCCGGAGTTTACTCAAACTCATGCCCATTGAGTCAGTGATGCCATTTAATCATCTCATCCTCTGTTGCCCCCTTCTCCTCCTGCCTTCAATCTTTATACCTAATATTTTGTACCTCCTACTCCCCTACCTCTATATTGCCCCTCCCTTCTTCCCTCTCTTCACTGGTAACCACTAGTATGTTCTCTATATCTGTGATTTAGTTCTTTATTTTAAGAATATAAATTTTTTAAAAATATGGAACCATAAAAGACCCAGAATTGCCAAAGCAAACCAGTGGAAAAAGAACAAAGCAGGAGGCATAACCCTCCCAGACTTCAGACAACACTACAAAGCTACACTAATCAAAATAGCATTATACTGGCACAAATATGAGACACAGGAATCAATGCAACAGAATAAAGGGAAACATCATTCCTGTCATTGTGAAACTAGTATATCTTCCTAAAGAGATCTGAACATTGATTGTTTTTATCAGCCTAAATTAGACTATTTCAAAGTATACTATTTTCCCATAATAAGAGAGAAGGAAAGTAGCTATTGATTGTCTCAACTTAAGGTATATATGTGAATTTAAAATATATAAATTTGTAGTTCTTTATTTAGTTTACCTCTTGATTGGCTGGCTTTTTTCAAGACATTTTTACATGAATGCCTCACTAATGCCTCAAAACACTTATTAAAGCAAAAGAGAGTGGAAAATTATGTATTTCTAATTAGAAAAAAAAATCACAGGATTTCATGCTAGAGAGCATTTGTGCAGTTGCACAGAAAGGAATTTCTTTTCAGCTTGACCACAAAGGATGCAGGAACTCATAGTTAATGGTTTTAAGAGCCCCAGGGCAAGGATTTCCAGGAGTGACTTTTGATCTTGATCAGTACTAGCTCTAAGGCTTGAGAGATCAAAAGCATCTAAGCCTCAATTTCCCCATCTGGAAAACGTAAACATTATCTATTTGTTGTTGCTGTTGTTGTTGTTGTTCAGTCACTAAGTTGAGTCCAAGTTTTTGTGACCCCTTTGTCCTCCACTATCTCCCAGAGTTCACTCAAATTCCTGTCCATTGAGTTGGTGATGCTATCTAATCATCCTATCCTCTGCCCCTCCCTTCTCCTTTTGCATTCAGTCTTGCCCAGCATCAGGGTCTTTTCCAACCAGTCAGCTCTCTGCATCAGGTGTCCAAAATATTAAAGCTTCAGCTTCAGCAACAGTCCTTCCAAAGAATATTCAGGGTTGATTTCCTTTAGGATTGACTGGTTTGATCTCCTCGCAGTCCAAGGAACTCTGAAGAGTTTTCTCCAACACCGCAGTCCGAAAGCCTCTTTTCTTTGGCACTCATCCTTCTTTATGGTCCAAGTCTCATGTCTGTACATGACTACTGGAAAAACCATAGCTCTGACTACATAGACTTTTGTCTGCAAAGTGATGTCTCTCCTTACTCATGTGTGTTAGTCACTCAGTCATGTATGATTCTGTGCAATCCCATGAACTATAGCCTGCCAGGCTCCTCTGTCCATGGGATTCTCCAGCAAAAGAATCCCATGGACCAAGGTAGGTATGCTTACTCTTACCTATCTTAACAAGCAACTGAAAGAGTTAAAGGAGAAAAATCTGTATAAAATGCCAGGACAGTGCCTAACATATAGTTAACTATAAACACTAGCTTACATGACAGTCACCAGCACATAGCTCAGTAAATGCCAGTTATCATTCATAACTGAGATTCCTAGGAGGGTAACTTTGATGTCTTCTGATGACGTTAGAAGGAAGTCAAATTAGAGGTAAGGGGTTATCATGCATTGCCTTCCAAGATTTCTAAGGCAGAATTGGCCAGAATTCTAGAGTTCTGATGCACCATGGGCAGACACCAAGATGAAGTTAAAGCATTTGAAGAATTCACTTGAAAAGTCTCATTCAAGTCTTAAAGAACAATACATCAAGCCAAGTAGTGACTGATACTAAGTAGTATGATTAAGCATTCAGTTCAGTTCAGTTCAGTTCAGTCACTCAGTCGTGTCTGACTCTTTGCGACATCAGGAATCGCAGCATGCCAGGCCTCCCTGTCCATTACCAACTCCCAGAATTCACTCAGACTCATGTCCATAGAGTCCATGATGCCATCCATCCATCTCATCCTCTGTTGTCCCCTTCTCCTCCTGACCCCAATCCCTCCCAGCATCACAGTCCTTTCCAATGAGTCAACTCTTCGCATGAGGTGGCCAAAGTACTGGAGCTTCAGCTTTAGCATCATTCCTTCCAAAGAAATCTCAGGGCTGATCTCCTTCAGAATGGACTGGTTGGATCTCCTTGCAGTCCAAGGGACTCTCAAGAGTCTTCTCCAACACCACAGTTCAAAAGCATCAATTCTTCAGTGCTCAGCCCTCTTCACAGTCCAACTCTCACATTCATACATAACCACAGGAAAAACCATAGCCTTGACTAGACGGACCTTAGTCGGCAAACTAATGTCTCTGCTTTTCAATATGCTCTCTAGCCTGGTCATAACTTTTCTTCCAAGGAGTAAGCGTCTTTTAATTTCATGGCTGCAGTCACCATCTGCAGTGAACTTGGAGCCCAAAAAAATAAAGTCTGACACTGTTTCCACTCTTTCCCCATCTATTTCCCATGAAGTGATGGGACCAGATGCCATGATCTTTGTTTTCTGAATGTTGAGCTTTAAGCCAACTTTTTCACTCTCCACTTTCACTTTCATCAAGAGGCTTTTTAGTTCCTCTTCACTTTCTGCCATAAAGGTGGTGTCATCTGCATATCTGAGGTTATTGATATTTCTCCTGGCAACCTTGATTCCAGCTTGTGTTTCTTCCAGTCCAGCCTTTCTCATGATGTACTCTGCATAGAAGTTAAATAAGCAGGGTGACAATATACAGACTTGACATAGATTTCCATTTTTCAAGTCTTAAGGTAATGGAGTTCTGAACCACAGTTTGATGCTTTTCTGTTCTAATAAAATAAAACTAAGAAATGTAATTAAATTGTTAAGTAACTCTATTTCTTGGCAATATAATCTATCTTTGGGAGATTAAGTAACAAAATTGTTTCTTTTTGAGGTTTTCAGACTGGTTACTGATTAGCCCCGTGAACATTGCCCAGAATTATCCCATGGTCCAAGGTTGTTGCCTTGTGGCACCAACATTTATTGAATCACCTGACTTCTTCCAGAGCATTTGAGAAACTACATTAAGAGAGAAACAACACTGGCATAGACATGGCTATTTTTCTTGCTATAGGAAGCCTCACTGTCAATGAATCTTCTCCTTTATTCTTTCTTTGCACAAATATTTATTGAGCACATGCTATGTGCCAGGTGAATATGATACAGAACAAAACAACTGTGGCTCTTCACTTCATGTTTAGTTGCAGTTTATTATTCAAAACAGCACACAGATTAATGTAAACTTACAACTGTGATAAACAGTTTGAAGAAGAGGTACCTGCTATTTTGAGAGCTGGTAAAAGGGTGATGGGGTTTTGAAAGAGGAGCTAGGGAAGGCATCCTTGAAGAAGTGACATTTTAATCTCAGGTTTAGAAGAGAAGAGTATGCTATTGAGGGAGGTGGGGTATATGGGGAAAGAATCTTAAACAAAGGGAATAGTAAGAGTCAAGTTCCTGTAGCATGAGAAATTACATCAATATTGGGAAGTGAAGGAAGACAAGACTGGTTAATAAGGTGCTGGAATAAGGTGCAGTGAATAAGGTGCTGGAGAGGGTGCAGTTTGAAACAAGTCTGGTGAGGTAGGCAAGAGGCACACCTCAGACAGCAGTGCAAGGAGAGACATCAGAGGATTTTAAGCAGGGGCTTGATCTAGCTTGGTTAAATTTGCACCTCAATAAGTCAAAGTGGAGAGTGAAAAAGCTGGCTTAAAGCTCAACATTCAGAAAACCAAGATCATGGCATCTGGTTCCATCACTTTGTGGGAAATAGACGGGGAAAAAGTGGAAACCGTGTCAGACTTTATTTGGGGGGGCTCCAAAATCACTGCAGATGGTGATTGCAGCCATGAAATTAAAAGACACTTACTCCTTGGAAGAAAAGTTATGACCAGCCTAGAGAGCATATTGAAAAGTAGAGACATTACTTTGCCGACTAAGGTCCGTCTAGTCAAGGCTGTGGTTTCTCCTGTGGTCATGTATGGATGTGAGAGTTGGACTGTGAAGAGGGCTGAGCGCTGAAGAATTGATGCTTTTGAACTGTGGTGTTGGAGAAGACTCTTGAGAGTCCCTTGGACTGCAAGGAGATCCAACCAGTCCATTCTAAAGGAGATCAGCCCTGGGATTTCTTTGGAAGGAATGATGCTAAAGCTGAAACTCCAGTACTTTGGCCACCTCATGCAAAGAGTTGACTCATTGGAAAAGACTCTGATGCTGGGAGGGATTGGGGTCAGGAGGAGAAGGGGACGATAGAGGATGAGATGGCTGGATGGCATCACTGACTTGATGGATGTGAGTCTGAGTGAACTCTGGGAGTTGGTAATGGACAGGGAGGCCTGGCGTGCTGCGATCCATGGGGTCGCAAAGAATCGGACACGACTGAGCAACTGAACTGAACTGAACTGAAGTTCTCTTAAAGTAGGGGGAATAAGAAAGGTAAGAAACAATGGCAGCTTGGTGTATGGTAGTGATGATAAAGACGGAGAAAATTGGTTAGGTTCAAGAGATATTTAGGAGATAAATTGATGAGTCAGTAACATGATGATGAGTTAGTTAAGGAGGGTGAGCAAAAGGGAGCCATAAGAAAGGGAACCAAAGATCTCCTAGGCTCCTGGTTGTGAGATTGGATGGATGGTGTTGAAACCTCTCACTAGAGAAGGGAACAAGGGAAAAGGAAAAGGGTTAGGGAAAGGAGTGAGAAATCATAGATTGAGTTTGGATAAGAGGTTTGAAGCCCTTTTAAATATTCAAAAACACATTCAGAACATAGTAGGCTCTCAAAAAATATTCACTGATTTAACCAAGGAGACAGCAGTGAAAAGGAAGTTGAATGCATGAGCTTGAATCCCAAAGAACGGGTGTGGCTGGTAAGATATACGTATTTGAGTTGGTGGCTTCTACATAGATATTGAAAGTGTGAATGTTGAAGAAAGTTTAGAATGGAATACAGTAGGAAGAAAAGAGGGCTGAGGACTTAAGGGAATTCCAAATTTTATTGTTTGGAGAAGAGATGAAACCTGCCAAGGGGACAGAGAAGGAATGGACATTTGGATGAAAGCAAGAGAGTGAGGCGTGATGGAGACCAGGTGAAAGATGTGTTTCAAGAAAGGAAATCAGTATATATTAGCACATGAGAAAATGGGTGATTAAAGAGTTTAATGAAGAAATTGTTTGCAAAAGAGTGAGCAATGTTAAGACACCAACAAGGGACACTGAAGCAGCCCAAGGCCAGCAACAGGTTGGTCTAACCTATGGGTCAGAGAGAATGGGGGTTACCTGAACCCAGAAGAACTGTGGCTATCAGAGGGGTCTGCCCAACAACTGCTCAACTGGAGCTTGGTGGAGGAAAAGGCAGGGGAATAAATACCCTGACCTTTCTCTCCTCTCTTCATCTAATCTCCTGCCTGGACTTTCACTGGCCAAACCTGTTAGAAGGTACAGGAGCCTGTTGCTGTAATGCTTAGAAGTCAGCACCCTAGGGTAGGGTGAAAAGATGAAGCACAGATCTGGAGTGGCAAATAGAAAAAGTCTAAGAAGAAAGCAGTGAGAGGATGTTGCTGACAGGGCAAATAAGATGAGGACTGAAGCACATCCCCTGGGAGACTGAGAGGTCCTAGGTGATCCCCAGGGAGAAGTGGTGGAAAGATGCTGGGCCAGTCAGAATGGAGTGGGCAGAGTCGCAAATGGCAGGTGAGGAAATGAAGGGATTTTATCACTTTGGGCTGAGAATGGGGAAGAGAAGAAGAGAGAAATGGAGAGGCAGTAACATGTGAGTGAGAGAAACAGTGAGGATCATATTTCAAAGAAGCCACTGATGTGCTCCCTGCCACTCCCACCTGCTCTCAGCTCAATGAACATCTCCTCATGCCCTGAGGGACTTTCCCTTTCCCCCTTCAACCCAGTTAGACAAGAATCATATACTGCCTTGGGACAAGAGTTCACTCGGAAACCAGATAGACAATGGCGGCGAATTATGGCTCTTAAGTTCAAAAATGACTTGTCAGTGTGTAAGATAGGAAGGCTCAGAGGCATCCTTGAAGAACCAGTTTCTCCTCGCCACCTCCTCCTGAAATAAAAGAGGCTGAAATAAAAGACTCTTGAGCTGCTTTACCCACACTCAGCCCTCACACCTTGGGCTGTGTATGACAGGCCCTTCTTTAGTTTGGAAGAAAAGCTTGGAAGAAAAACTATGACAAACCTAAACAGCATATTAAAAAGCAGAGAGATTACTTTGCCCACAAAGTTCTGTCTAGTCAAAGCATATTTTCTCATGTGCTAATATATACTGATTTCCTCTCTTGAAACACATCTTTCACCTGGTCTCCATCACACCTCACTCTCTTGCTTTCATCCAAATGTCCATTCCTTCTCTGTCCCCTTGGCGGGTTTCATCTCTTCTCCAAACAACAAAATTTGGAACCGTACAGGAATGGTTTTTCCAGTAGTCAAGTATGGATGTGAGTGTTGGACTATAAAGAAAGCTGAGAGCCGAAGAATTGATGCTTTTGAATTGTGGTGTTGGAGAAGACTCTTGAGAGTCCCTTGGACTGCAAGGAGATCAAACCAGTCAATCCTAAAGGAAATCAACCCTGAGTATTCATTGGAAGGACTGATGCTGAAGCTGAAGCTCCAATTCTTCGGCCATATGATGTGAAGAACTGGCTCATTGGAAAAGACCCTGATGCTGGGAAAGATAGAAGGCAGGAGAAGGGGATGACAGAGAATGAGATGATTGGATGGCATCACATACTCTATGGACGTGAGTTTGAGCAATCTCCAGGAGTTGGTGATGGGTAGGGAAGCCTGGCAGAGAAGGCAATGGCACCCCACTCCAGTACTCTTGCCTGGAAAATCCCATGGATGGAGGAGCCTGGTAGGCTGCAGTCCATGGGGTCGCTAAGAGTCAGACATGACTGAGCGACTTCACTTTCACTTTTCACTTTCATGCATTGGAGAAGGAAATGGCAACCCACTCCAGTGTTCTTGCCTGGAGGGTCCCAGGGATGGAGGAGCCTGGTGGGGTGCCATCTATGGGGTCGCACAGAGCTGGACACGACTGAAGCAATTTAACAGCAGCAGCAGGGAAGCCTGGCGTGCTGCAGTCCATAGGGTTGCAAAGAGTCAGACACGACTGAACTGAACTGAACTGAACTGAACTGAACCTTCAGTTTGGAGAAATAAGGTTACAGAGGACTCATACCCAGGTGGCGCTAGTGGTATAGAATCCACCTGCCCATGCAAGAGATGTGAGAGACTCAGTTTCGATCCCTAGCTTGGGAAGATCTCCAGGAGTAGGAAATGGCAACCCACTTCAGCATTCTTGCCTGGAAAATTCCACAGATAAAGGAGCCTGACAGGCTACAGTCCATGGGGCTGCAAAGAATCGAACATGACTGAGCGACTGAGCACAGAGCACACACATGCCTTATGCCAGGGTAAGACTTTTAGGCTAGTCCCCTGTGCCATCCTGGTGCAGAAGCTATGCAGTGGAAGGAGTTCAATCATCGCAGGAAACATCACCCTACCTGCTTATAGCAATGACATTAGACTGACCGGACCCCTGCTAAGTGGGTTTTAGAGGTAGTGGAAGTGAAAGTGAAAGTGAAGTCACTCAGTCACTCTTTGCAACCCCATAGACTGTAGCCCACCAGGCTCCTCCATCCATGGGATTCTCCAGGCAAGAGTATTGGAGTGGGTTGCCATAAGAACCCTAAATTCTTCAGTATCTTTGATTATCTATGTGGTCCTCAGGACCAACTGTAGAAACAAGGACTATGGAAATTATGCTCTTAGTTGCTTCTATTATGAGCTATGAATTGTTTCTTCTCCTTCAATCCCCATAACTATCATATATGAGGATTATTACTAGTGACTAATATTTTAGGTTTCAGGAAAGGAATATGAACAAATTGATGTCACTCAACAATAATATGGTACCTGATGAGACTTTGAGTGGTTCCTGCATGAGACACATGAACTTTTCACCTAAAGGAACTCTAAGAGTGATGCTGTGGGGGCAAAAGGGTGGGTTGTATAGAATATCTTCTATTTATTCTTCCAGATCTATTATCATCCTTCTTCCACTCTTGTGGGAGACTGAATAATGTCCCCCAAAGTCCCCCCAGTTCACCATCTCTGGAACCCACAAATGCCTTCTTTGGCAAAAGGAACTTTGCTGATGCGATGAAGTTAAGGATTTTGAGGTGGGAAGATCCCAGTGCACCCTAAATGCAATTTAAATGTCTTTGTACAAAGGAGACAGAAGGCATAGGACACAGAAGAGAAGAAGGCCAAAGGAAAGAAACATAGTCAGAGGGAAAAGAAGCATATATACCAGTGATATATCACTGGTTTTGAAGATGAACCGTGAGCCAAGGAATGCAGCTCTTGACTCTGGAAAAAGCAAACAAACCGATTATCTTGTAGGGCCTCTGGAAGGAATGGATCTCTCAGGTCAATCAGTCAGTTCAGTCTCTTAGTTGTGTCCGACTCCTTGCAACCCCATGGACTGGGGTCAGTCCTTGTGACCCCATGGACTGGAAGCAGCATGCCAGGCTTTCCTGTCCAACACCAACTCCCGGAGCTTTCTCAAACTCAAGTCGCTTGAGTTAGTGATGCCATCAGGTCCATCATGTTGACTCATGTCCATTGAGTCGACTCAGGGAATAGGGGGGAGATTCTTCAAGAATGCCTCTGATTAGTGGATCTCTGCTAACACCTTAATTTTAGCCCTGTAAGTCTCATTTTTAACTTCCCACAAAACCACAAGAGAATAATTTCTGTTGGCTAAGTACCAAGTTTGTGATAATTTGTTACAGTAGATATAGGAAACTAATACAGTCCTATGAAGATGCTGATCTGCATGGACTATACAAAGTTTCCTTTGCCTCTGATTTCTGGTTCAGTTTGGCACAACTGACTACTCTAGTATTAAAGGGCATGAGGATATTCAGGTACAACAAGGGAGAAAATGTTTTGGTAGGTTCAGTCAGGATTGAGGCTTTGTCCTTGTTAGTACAGTAGTGAGGATACCCACATGTCACACGGGAGACCATGGTTCGATTCCCCAGTGGGGAGGCAACACACCCTTTCAGTCTTCCCCAATAGCTCAGCAGGTGAAGAATCCACCTGGAGTGCAGGAGACACAGGAGACTTGGGTTTGATCCCTGGATCAGGAAGATCCCCTGGAGAAGGAAATGGCAACTCACTCCAGTATTCTTGCCTGGAGAATTCCATGGACAAAGGAGCCTGGTGAGCCACAGTCCATGGGGTTGCAAAGAGTCAAACATGGCTAAGTGACTAGAACAACAATATAGCAGGATGAGGGATGTGTTGGAATTGGCTTATACCAGCTCACAAGGGGGAAGTCTATGCATCTCTTTCCAGTTCCATGTTCAACGGCATCATGCTAGTAGCCTGAAATCAGCCAGCCATGGTGGGGAAACTTACCCAAGGAAATCAGCAGTGCTACAAATCAGCTCCTCGCTTAAACTGCTTGCATTTACCAGCACCCTACTGAATAGGTTCAATGAAAAGAGAAAGAGATTCAAAAGATTACATTAGGAAGAGAATTACTAAAATTTAAATTACTACATTTACTAAAATTTTTAAAACATAGAGGCCGATGGGATTAGAGGAATGCAGAAATTAACAAACTGGATGACTCATAAGGTTCAAGACCAAGGTAGTGAGAATAGTGAAAAGGTCACCTGCCATTCCTAGCTCAAAAACTGGCAAAACAAAGTACAGTTTAGAGACACCAACTGTGTTAAAATATATATATATATATAGAAAGGCAAAGGATTGATTGAAAAAAAACAAACCTTCAGGTGTTGTTACCTCTAGTGATCTGGGGTGGCAGATGAAGTTGGGAAAGGCTCATGTTGGGCTCCTAAAGTACTGAAGATGCTATATTTCTTAACTGTGGTGAGCACATAGGTGTTCACTTCATTATTCTTCTTTAAACTTATAGGTACTTTTAAAAGCTTTTTGGTAGGGACGGTATACCTCAATTCCATGTTCCTAAAATTGATTGATAGTGATTTCAGGCTAGTATACAGATTCATGAGTCTTATTTAAGAAGGATACTAAGAAATGGTTAAGAAATTGGGCTCTTATGGCACCAGTACTCTTGCCTGGAAAATCCCATGGACGGAGGAGCCTGGTGGGCTGCAGTCCAGGGAGTCAGACATCACTTTCACTTTTCACTTTCGTGCATTGGAGAAGGAAATGGCAACCCACTCTAGTGTTCTTGCCTGGAGAATCCCAGGGATGGGGGAGCCTGGTGGGCTGCCGCCTACGGGGTCTCACAGAGTCAGACATGACTGAAGCGACTTAGCAGCAGCAGCAGGAAAGCCTGGCATGCTGCAGTCCACGGGTTCGCGAAGAGTCGGACATGGCTGAGCGACTTCACTTTCACTTTTCACTCTCACACATTGGAGAAGGAAATGGCAACCCACTCCAGTGTTTTTGCCTGGAGAATCCCAGGGACGGGGGAGCCTGTTGGGCTGCCGTCTACGGGGTCGCACAGAGTCGGACACGACTGAAGCGACGCAGCAGCAGCAGCAGCAGCAGCAGCAGCAGCAGCAGCAATGTATCTTGAGGGCTTCCCCAGTGGCTCAGTGGTGAAGAATAGCATGGAATGCAGGAGACCCAGGTGTGATCCCTGGTTGGGAAGATCCCTGGGAAGAAAACATGGCAACCCACTCCAATATTCTCGCCTGGAGAATTCCATGGACAAAAGAGCTACAGTTCATAGGGCTGCAAAGAGTTGAATATGACTGAAGCGACTATTAACGCATGCACGAAATGTATCTTGGAATGCATTTTTAAGGTTAACTTAATATAAGTTCTTTCTGGAGTTATTTCTCCACTGATCTCCAGTAGCATATTGGGCACCTACCAACCTGGGGAGTTCATCTTTCAGTGTCCTATCTTTTTGCCTTTTTGTACTGTTCATGGGGTTCTCAAGGCAAGAATACTGAAGTAGTTTGCCATTCCCTTCTTTAGTGGACCACATTCTGTCAGACCTCTCCACCATGACCCATCTGTCTTGGGTGGCCCCACAATGCATGGCTTAGTTTCATTGAGTTAGACAAGGCTGTAGTCTGTGTGATCAGATTGGCTAGTTGTCTGTGATTATGTTTCAGTCTGTCTGCCCTCTGATGCCCTCTGTCAGTGCCTACCGTCTTGGGTTTCTCTTACCTTGGATGTGGGGTATCTCTTCACGGCTGCTCCAGCAAAGCACAGCCACTGCCTCTTACCTTGGACGTGGGGTAGCTCCTCTGTGGCTGCCTCCCCTGACCTTAGAGGTGGAGTAGATCCTCTCGGTCACTGCCCCTGACCTTGACCGTGGGGTAGCTCCTCTCAGCTGCTCCTGCACCGTCGCAGCTGCCACTCCTGCCCCATGGCCAGACCACCTGACCTGCCTCTTGAGAAACTTGTATGTAGGTCAGGAAGCAACAGTTAGAACTGGCCATGGAACAACAGACTGGTTCCAAATAGGAAAAGGAGTACATCAAGGCTCTATATTGTCACCCTGCTTATTTAACTTCTATGCAGAATACATCATGAGAAATGCTGGGCTGGATGAAGCACAGGCTGGAATCAAGATTGCTGGGAGAAATATCAATAACCTCAGATATGCAGATGACAGCACCCTTATGGCAGAAAGTAAAGACGAACTAAAGAGCCTCTTGATGAAAGTGAAAGAGGAGAGTGAAAAAGTTGGCTTAAAGCTCAACATTCAGAAAACTAAGATCAAGGCATCCGGTCCCATCACTTCATGGCAGATACATGGGAAAACAGTGGAAACAGTGGCTGACTTTATTTTTCTGGGCTCCAAAATCACTGCAGATGGTGATTGCAGCCGTGAAATTAAAAGACGCTTGCTCCTTGGAAGGAAAGTTATGACCAACCTAGACAGCATATTAAAAAGCAGAGACATTACTTTGTCAACAAAGGTCTATTAGTCAAGGCTATGGTTTTTCCAGTGGTCATGTATGAATGTGAAAGTTGGACTGTGAAGAAAGCTGAGCACCGAAGAATTGATGCTTTTGAACTGTGGTGTGGATAAGACTCTTGAGAGTCCCTTGGACTGCAAGGAGATCCAACCAGTCCATCCAAAAGGAGATCAGTCCTGAGTGTTCATTGGAAAGACTGATGTTAAAGTTGAAACTCCAATATTTTCGCCACCTGATGCAAAGAGCTGACTCATTGGAAAAGACCCTGATGCTGGGAAAGATTGAGGGCAGGCGGAGAAGGGGATGACAGAGAATGAGATGGTTGGATGGCATCATGGACTCAATGGACATGGGTTTGAGTGAACTCCGAGAGTTGGTGATGGACAGGGAGGCCTGGTGTGCTGCAATTCATGGGGTTGCAAAGAGTCGGACATGACTGAGCGACTGAACTGAACTGAATATAAGTTCTATAAACAGATTGAACCTTCTTTTTTTTCTCTGTGCTGTAGAGTAAGTTCTCATTAGTTATCTATTTTATACATTGTAATGTGTATATGTCCATCATAATCTCCCTATTTATTCCATCCCCTTTTCCCCACTTGGTGTCCATACAAATACTGTTTGACTCCACTTATATGAGATACCTAGAGCAGTCAAATTCACAGTGTCAGAAAGTACATTGGTAGATGTTAGAGGCTGAGGGGTGAGGGTAAAGTGGGAAAGGGGAAGGGGGATTTGGTGTTTAATGGAGAAGGTTTAATGAAGGTGTTTCACCTTCAGTTTAGGAAGGTGAAAAACACGGGAGATGGAAGATGGTGAGATTTGCACAAGGTGAATCTGTACTCCGTGCCACTGAACTGTACAGATAAAAATGCTTAAAATAGTATGCTTTACATTCTATGACTTTCACCACAATTTAAAAAAAAAAAAAAAAACCATAAAATAAAGAACAATTTGGGCTTTGGAGTCAACCCAAGGTACAAACTGGAATTTTCCAATATTAATTCCATGACATCGTACAAAGTATTTTTTATTTTAAAAACAGTTTTTGAATACCATAGACCCTTGAGCAGTATGGGAGTTAGGAACATTGACCCCCTGAGCAGTTCAAAGTCTGTGTATAACTTTATAGTCTGGGACTTTCCTGGTGGTACAGCGGAGTGTCCTGGCTGGTGACACAGGTTCAATCCCTTGTTCGGGAAGAACCCACAGGCCTCAGAGCAACTTAGCGCGTGTGGCACAGCTACTGAGCCTGTGTTCTAGAGCTCATGGGTTGCAACTCTTGAAACTCAAATGCTGCAACTACTAAAACTTGAGTGCTACAACTACTGAAGCCCCCACACCTAGAGCCTGTGGTGCTCCACAAGAGAAGACATGCACAGGAATGAGAAGCCCATGTATCGCAGCAGAGAGTAGCCCGCCGGCCCCTCACCACTCACCACAACTAGAGAGAGTCCTCATGTGGCAGTGAAGACCCAACTCAGCCAAAGAAAACCATAAAACTTTATAGTCTGCTCTAAACCTGCAATTCCGCATCCTCAGACTCAACCAAATCCAGACCATGCAGCACTGTAGTATTTAGTAGTGAAAAATATCTGAGTGTAAGTGAACCTGTGCAGTTCAAACCCGTGTGTTCAAGGGTCAACTGTATCTACCGTATCCCAGACATTAGTCTATGTACTGAGGATACACTGATTCAGAAGACAGATGAGCCAGATTGAGTTTTTTGTTGTTATGCATCTTACACATTAGTGTCTCTGAACGTTAGTTCTTACTGAGGATGGTAATATATGAATGTTAAATAAAGAGTTAATTACATAGCAATTGGCAAAGGGTAAATGCCAATGTATTTGGTAAATGCTCCACCAATGGTGCTTACTTTTCCATTTAATATGTATGAGAAGCAAAATAATCCTTCATCTGCCCGGCAACACTGGGAACTAAGATGTTCCAGGTAAGTGAATTTTTAAAAATTTAATCGCACATAGTCTAGTATTTTTTAAAACTGAGATCTAACATACATATAGTAAGTGAACAAATCTTAATGTCTCAATAATTTTTATAGAAGTATACACCCACGTGATTTCACCTAGATCAAAGACAGAGAACATTGCCAGAAATGTCCCACAGACATGTCTAAAACTTTTTTATTTTAGACATTTTTATGGCGAAACTTCTGAAAAATCTTACATGGTTTTTTTGTCTTCAGGAAGGGAGGACCAGAAACATAACTACGTCTTGCTGTTGATTGTCAAGAGGTGATATAATTTTGCTGTCTCCTTTTCTTCCTTTTTCTTCTGTATCTCTTTTAGATACACAAATATAACATGAGACTGGATATGTTTATGTTTGTTTTTTTGTTGAACTTTCCATCTCTTTTCTACTCAACATAAGGCCTCCTTCTTAAAGGTCCACTTTCTTAATGTTCATTGTTTTTCAGTTGCAGACCTGATAGCGATATGTATGTGTGCTCAGTCGTGTCCAACTCTTTGTGACACCATGGACTGTAGCCCTCCAGGCTCCTCTGTCCAAGGGATTCTCCAGGCAAAAATACTGGAGTGGGTTGCCATTTCCTACGCAAAGGGATCTTCCCAACCCTGGGATCAAAGCTGAATCTCTTTTATCTCCTACATTGGTGGGTAGATTCTTTACCACTACACCACCTAGGAAGCTCTAATAACAATATGTTAACAAGAATTAGGTTGGCACTAAAGAAAAAGACCAGTGAAGGATTTTTTGGTGACAAGACTCTCAGACAGCTGTGTCAGGGGTTGAAAGGGATTTTGTTTGCTTTTGAAAATGTTTTTTCTCATCCATGAGCTCCACATACTGTGGATCTGAAGTAGACTCTTCTCACTTATTGATTTACTTGTCCTTATAGCATCGTCACAAGAGTAGGAGTCATTTGATTACTTCTTACAGATGAAGAATGTGGCTTGATTCATTACTCATCCCACAACAGGGCAGCATTCTTAACCCAACGTCCTTTTCCCCCCAGCTGAGCATTAGATGGTTCAGAAATATCTCTTTTCACTTTTTTTAGGAACCAAATGAATGTGAGAGTTGACAGTTATCTGAACAGCTGGCTAATCCCAGCAATTATTTCCTTAGTGTGAACTGTGGTCTAGCAGAGGGACAGCAGGTGACTGCTTGATCTTGATTCACTTCCTTCTTCCTAGCCATGGATAATTTTAGACTTCAGATCATATTAGGGAATGAATGACTAGAGTGAGAGGGATGGAGTAGGTATACAGCAGAAATTCATGGGTGAGGGCCAACTGCCCACATGGGACCTCCCTTTGGAGACTTGGCCCATCAGATTCATTTGATGCTTCAACAGAAACTGAATGAATAAAGAGCTCTTGAGACTAGACCTTTGAAAGTGTGTGGCTCTCACATTCATTCATCGACAGCTTGGTATGAGCTGGGCACTTGCACAGAGCTGCGGGGAACTAAGACACCTGAACCAACCTGCCTGCCACCTCAGAATGAATGAACTTTCTTGGCTTGGTTTCATTTCTCTTCTCTCAGAGACCCATCATCTCCATGCAGTGCAGACCCAGTTTAATCTTGGCTTGGAAATAAGCTCATTTTTCTCCCCATTTATGGAGAGGATTCTCCACAAGAGAGAGGCGGTGTAGGTCGGTGGGCCATGGGGGAGAGATCATTGCACTGCCTGAGATGGCTTTTCTCCCCTCTGCAGACGCTGAGAGTCCCGCCTGGACTCCAGAGTCCCATTGAGAGCATGACAGCAATGTTTATGTGCAATTCTAATGCGGGTTTTAGCAGCATAAGTGCTTTTTAATGCATAGCATTACAGCGAGTGGGCCCTATTCTCTCAGCCTCTGAATAGCTGTCTAGAGGGGCGTAATTCCCAGCTCTGCCTCCAAGCACAGTTATTTACAAGCTCAGTTACACGTTCACATCAAGTGTCGTGAAAGGCAGGATGGAGATGGGCTGAGTTTAAAGTAATTTGGCAAGCCTTTATTCCCAGTATAATCACTCAGGTTCCTCAACTGCCCCGGACCAGAGCTTTCTGTTCACATATGTCAGAGGGAGCCTGGGAATTGAGGAACCAGCTGCAGAAGTAGATTTTCTTTCTACTCCTGTCCCTCTGGGGTGCCCCCATCAGCAGCTAAATTGCCCTTTAATGCTGCATTAGGTTAAGTTTCCCAACCTACACCTGTTCACCCTTCCCACCTCCACAGCACCCACCCTGTCCCAAGTTCTGCATCAGTGTCCAAACTAAGTTTCCTGCCCGATTCTTGCCTCCCCTTTCCAATTCTTGCCCCAATCCAGCCTCCATCCAACAACCAGACTGATTCTTTAAGTGTAAATCATATCCCATCACTACTCTGCTGAAACCTCTCAGTGCTTTTCCTTCAAATCCAGAATATAATTTACCTTATACACCTCATTGCATGCTCCTCTCTCTTGCTCAATCCAGTCACACTGGCCTATTGACTATCAAGTTTATTCCTACCTCAGGGCCTTTGCACATTCTGTTACCACTGCCTTTCCCATGACTGCCTCTTCATTGCTCAGGTGCGAGCTCAAACTTCACTTCTTTAAAGAGGCCATCCTTGAATACACAGTCTAAATAATCACGCCTCCTCCTAGTTACTCTCTAGCCCATTATCCTTTATTTCCTCAAAGTACTCAACATCAGAGGAAATAATCTTATTTTTCATTGTCTATGTGTTTTTTTTATGTACTCGACTAGAATATATTATAAAGTCTATGAGAGCAGGTACCTTGAACATCATAACATCCTGGCCCCAGCCAATAGTAGGCGTTCCATAAGCAGTTGTTGAATGAATGAACTTTCTCAACAGAGTATTAATAGGTGCTGCTTTGGCATTAGTGCTATTACTGTCACTACTGTGAGTCTGCAGCTACTGTCTTTTATGTATAATCATTTTAGGACAAATGAAATATGGTCAATGTGATGTGCTTGTCTTTCATTTTCCCCTTTAAAATGTTATTTGTTTATAGTAAATCAAAATTTTACATGTTCAAAGTTTAAAATATCAACTAGTTCTCTAAGGTTTGTTATTTTTGAAAATAAAACAAAATAGCAGGCCCCTTCTCAATCCTCTTCTTCCACTTTCTCACAGGCCACCACTTTCTCTTCTTTTAGCTGATTATCTTAGGATTTACCTCTAGGTTTCTAAATAACATATTTGTATTGTATTGCTAACTCTGTTTTAGACATCATTTATTGACTTCTCTCTCTCAAAGATGAAGACAGGGGACTTAAAGAGATGGGGATTTTGATCTCTTTCCAACTTTCTAGTCAACCATACACATTCACCCGTCTCATCCATGAACCTCCTACTAGAGTTAATTTTAGTTTTGGTTTGATTAGTATTCTGTGTTGACATTATCATAACTATTTAAACATTAACACAGCTAAGCCATATAATAAAATATGAATATTTTTCCTTTCCCACACAACCTCTGGTCATCAAGTATATACCTGTCCAAGATCTATTTGTCTTCATAGGAACTTTTACCAAAGAACTGGAGGTTCCTTCTTCAACTTCAGAATTGTGACTCAACTTGGAGAGTCTTTCTTTGGAAAACAGAATCAGAAAACTATGTTTAAGTTAGTTTCCTATTCATTCATCATTCAAATCAATGAAACTTGGTAAACTGGGTGTATTCTTTTGAAAATGCATCTAATTGGCCATTCTTGTATCCATACCATGACATGGTACCCATACCATGACATCATCACGCAGTATCCCTCTCTCGGGAACCTGAGGTTGTTGACAGATGGGCAGCTGCCAGCTGCTCATCAAGACCTGTAGCTTCTAGTGCACAGTTTCATGGATGATTCCAGGTTTGACTGATGTGTGTTCTTTAGTAGGAGGCTCTGGGGCATCCATGTCTCAGAAGCAGGGCCATTTGGTCATTCAGTTCCCACCAGTGTTAAACAAAACATACTCTAGAATAACTCTTTGCCCATCCCTTATGTTATGGACAGAATTGTGTCCACCCCCAAATTTTTACACTGGAACCCCAACTGCCAGGGTAACTGTATCTAGAGATATGGCCTTTAAACAGCTAATTAAATTTAAGAGTCTAAACAGAGAGAAAAGGCCATGTGCAGACACAGAGAAGATGATCATCAGCCAGCCAAGGAGAGAGGTCTCAGAAGAAAGCAAATCCACCTTGATCTTAAACTTCTAGCCTCCAAAATTGTGTGAAAATTCCTGGTTATTTAAGCTGCCTAGTCTATGGTATTTTGTCATGGCGGCTCAAGCTAACTGATATACCTCATAATGTTCATGGTGTTTTGGAGCCAAGAAGGGCTCACTCTAACAGAAAGGAGAGTCTATTCCTGCCTAACTTAACTCAGCCATGTCCTTGCTTTCACTTCTACTCACCTGCAACTTCTTGGATTGCCCCAAGCCCTTTGGGGCCACACTGGGTATATGCACATACAGGGTGAAATTTAGAATCCCTTTGTTACTGACCTACATGCTACTCAACTGCCATCTCTACAAAGGTGAAAGTATTTCACTTTTAAGATTCATTTTGATTCCTAAGGATTTACATGCTGAGTTACTTGAAGTTGAAGGAAGTTAGAATTTGTGTGGACTGCATGCCTCCACCCAGCCTGGAATTTACAACACTATGAAGGCTTTCATGGTCTTTGTAAAGTTTTAAAACTTAAAATTTAACTTTATCAACTCAGGTTGTAGACTGATAGAGACACCCTTATAATGAACAATGAATTTTCTTCTGGAAATGGACAGAAGCTCATTTCTGCTGGGTGCAGTTTCATCTTCTTTTCTAAGGAAGTCATTTTTCATTTGTCATAGGATTTGAAATTTTTAAAAATTGTCTTCAGTTGTATAGCATGGCTGTCTTAATCACAAATATATTGGCTTCTAAATGTTATTTACATATTGTCTTTCTCATCCCTCAGTTTGAATTGATTTTTAGTATTTGCTTTATTTTTACCAGAGTAACACATGCAGGTGTTTTTGGTTTTTTTAACTGTATTTTAAAAAGAGGGAAAGTGGTAGTCCTTTATCTTAGTCCTTCCCATTCTATTTCTGCTCCCCAGAGGTCAGCATTTTAAACTTTTTTGAGCTATTTTTTCTCCTGGCTACTTATACAGTGCCAGATAATGTGCTTCTACTACTATTTCTTGATTTATCCACTGTTGACCTTACCTATCGACTATGGTGTTAAGAAGAATGTATTTTTACCTCTGTTAACCTGTCCTCTCCTCATGTCTCCACATCTCCTAATATAGTTATTTCACTATTTTTGTTAAATCCATTATGGGTAGTTTACATCATATTACACAGTAAACGTGTCCTCAGTAAAGCAAGGGATACTTCCTTGCTTTATAGTTTCTCTATGTATAGTTTCTTGTTTTGTCTGGAGCATCTACCTACCTTTCTATTTTCTTGCTGTCTTTCTGGTACCAATATAACCTAATGATGTCCAAATGCTTCAACATATCAGGCATTGTATTGAGTCTCCTTTTTCCTGAAGGCCCCCTACCTCTACCCGTCCCTCCAAACTGCACACCTGTTTTATTCCGCTGCACCAAGCTCTCCTGGACTGCTCTGCCAGGCTCTTCCGGGTGAACTGTACCTCATCCAGTTACTTCTTCCGTCTCCTACTCTTCATACCAAGTTCTACTCAAGCCCATTTTAAGACAAGGAGTTCTCTACATCTTTACAGGTATGAAAATGTGTTTATTTTCTCCTCATATTTGATTGATACTTCGGTTGAATGTAGAAATCTAGGTTGAAAATTCTTTTCCCTCACAATTTTGAAGACACTGCCCAACTGTCTTCACTATTGAGAAATTTGATGCCATTCTGATTCTCATTCAGTTGTAGGTGGGTGTTCCTTTTCTTTCTGGTTTTCTAGGTGCTTTTAGAATTGTCTTTTATCTTTGAGGCCCTGAGATAATAGAGCTTGATGTAAACCATTTTTAAATTCACTATTTGGGGCACTTAGTGGCAGTTTGAATGACTCTATAGGGGACTGGAATGCAAAAGTAGGAAGTCAAGAAACACCTGGAGTAACAGGCAAATTTGGCCTTGGAATGCGGAATGAAGCAGGGCAAAGACTAATAGAGTTTTGCCAAGAAAATGCACTGGTCATAGCAAACCCTCTCTTCCAACAACACAAGAGAAAACTCTACACATGTACGTCACCAGATGGTCAACACCAAAATCAGATTGATTATATTCTTTGCAGCCAAAGATGGAGGAGCTCTATACAGTCAACAAAAACAAGACCAGGAGCTGACTGTGGCTCAGATCATGAGCTCCTTATTGCCAAATTCAGACTTAAATTGAAGAAAGTAGGGAAAACTGCTAGACCATTCAGGTATGATCTAAATCAAATCCTTATGATTATACAGTGGAAGTGAGAAATAGATTTAAGGGCCTGGATCTGAATGGATAGAGTGCCTGATGAACTATGGAATGAGGTTTGTGACATTGTACAGGAGACAGAGATCAAGACCATCCCCATGGAAAAGAAATGCAAAAAAGCAAAATGGCTGTCTGGGGAGGCCTTACAAATAGCTGTGAAAAGAAGAGAGGCGAAAAGCAAAGGAGAAAAGGAAAGATATAAGCATCTGAATGCAGACTTCCAAAGAATAGCAGGAAGAGATAAGAAAGCCTTCCTCAGCAATCAGTGCAAAGAAATAGAGGAAAACAACAGAACAGGAAAGACTAGAGATCTTGTCAAGAAAATTAGAGATACCAAGGGAATATTTCATGCAAAGATGGGCTCGATAAAGGACAGAAATTGTATGGGCCTAATAGAAACAGAAGATATTAAAAAGAGGTGGCAAGAATACACAGAAGAACTGTACAAAAAAAGATCTTCACGACCCAGTTAATCATGATGATGTGATCACTAATCTAGAGCCAGACATCTTGGAATGTGAAGTCAAGTGGGCCTTAGAAAGCATCACTACGAACAAAGCTAGTGGAGGTGATGGAATTCCAGTGGAGCTATTTCAAATCCTGAAAGATGATTCTGTGAAAGTGCTGCACTCAACATGCCAGCAAGTTTGGAAAACTCAGCAGTGGCCACAGGATTGGAAAAGGTCAGTTTTCATTCCAGTTCCAAAGAAAGGTAATGCCAAAGAATGCTCAAACTACCGCACAATTGCACTCATCTCACATGCTAGTAAAGTAATGCTCAAAATTCTCCAAGCCAGGCTTCAGCAATACATGAACCGTGAACTCCCTGATGTTCAAGCTCGTTTTAGAAAAGGCAGAGGAACCAGAGATCAAATTGCCAACATCCTCTGGATCATGGAAAAAGCAAGAGAGTTCCAGAAAAACATCTATTTCTGCTTTATTGACTATGCCAAAGCCTTTGACTGTGTGGATCACAATAAACTGTTGAAAATTCTGAAAGAGATGGAAATACCAGACCACCTAACCTGCCTCTTGAGAAATCTGTATGCAGGTCAGGAAGCAACAGTTAGAACTGGACATGGAACAGACTGGTTCCAGATAGGAAAAGGAGTACATCAAGGCTGTATATTGTCACCCTGCTTATTTAACTTCTATGCAGAGTACATCATGAGAAAGGCTGGACTGGAAGAAACACAAGCTGGAATCAAGATTGCTGGGAGAAATATCAATAACCTCAGATATGCAGATGACACCACCCTTATGGCAGAAAGTAAAGAGGAACAAAAGAGCCTCTTGATGAAAGTGAAAGAGGAGAGTGAAAAAGTTGGCTTAAAGCTCAACATTCAGAAAACAAAGATCATGGCATCCAGTCCCATCACTTCATGGCAAATAGATGGGGAAACAGTGGAAACAGTGTCAGACTTTATTTGGGGGAGCTCCAAAATCACTGCAGATGGTGATTACAGCCATGAAATTAAAAGACGCTTACTCCTTGGAAGAAAAGTTTTGACCAACCTAGATAGTATATTCAAAAGCAGAAACATTACTTTGCCAACAAAGATCCGTCTAGTCAAGGCTATGGTTTTTCCTGTGGTCATGTATGGATGTGAGAGTTGGACTGTGAAGAAGGCTGAGTGCCAAAGAATTGATGCGTTTGAACTGTGGTGTTGGGGAAGACTCTTGAGGGTCTCTTAGACTGCAAGGAGATCCAACCAGTCCATTCTGAAGGAGATCAACCCTGGGATTTCTTTGGAAGGAATGATGCTAAAGCTGAAACTCCAGTACTTTGGCCACCTCATGAAAAGAGTTGACTCATTGGAAAAGACTCTGATGCTGGGAGGGATTGCTGGCAGGAGGAGAAGGGGACAATAGAGGATGAGATGGCTGGATGGCATCACCAGACTTGATGGACGTGAGTCTGAGTGAACTCCAGGAGTTGGTAATGGACAGGGAGGCCTGGCGTGCTGCGATTCATGGGGTCGCAAAGAGTCAGACACGACTGAGCGACTGAACTGAACTGAACTGAACTGATACTTTCATTCTTCAGCTCTGGAACATTTCCTTGTGCATATGTGTGTTTTAATATTTAGTTATTTATTTGGTTGTATGGGGTCTTAGTTAAGTCATGCAAGGCCTAGAGCACATGAGTATATGGGGCTTAGTTGCCCCAAGACATGTGGGATCTTAGTTCCCAGACCAGAGATGGAACCTGCATACCCCACACTGCAAGGGAGAGTCTTAACCACTGTACCACCAAGGAAGTCCCATTCCTTGTGTTTTAAAATATAGCTTTTCACCTCCATTCTCTCTGTGTTCCCTTTTAGAACAATTTGGGATTAAATGTTGGGCCTTCTGGATTAGGTCCTCCATATTTCTTATTTTCAGTTTCACTGTCTTCTTCCTCTCCTTTCCAAGGAATATTCTCTGTTTTATCTTGTAGCATTTATTTAGTTTTCAATTTTGGCACTAATGTTTTTAATTTCCAAAAGTTTTGTCTTACTTTTTTAGAGTTCCTTTATTTATGGCCATCTTCCTCTACTTTTTAAAGGCTAACAGTTAGAATACTAATCTATATACCAAATTGTTTTGTGGGGTTTTTTTTTTTAAGTTTTAATTTTATTTCTCAATTCTGTAAGTTATCCCTTTTGCTCAGATTTAGTCTTCTTTTTGGATATTAGCTCATTTTTTCCTTTCTTTCCTGCTGTAAGTCTTCAAATGCCTGATGACTCTTCATTGTTTTGTTATGCTTATGTGGTAGTCAAAGGAGAATTGGAAGCTGAGGGTCACATGTGCAGGGCTTGCCACTTGGTGGACTCTGCTCCTGGCTAAACAGACTGGGTTGCTGGGGCACCTCTAAGTGTCATTGCATACATAGGGTCATCAACAGTGAAAACGCCTCTCTTCACATTAGGGTAGATACTTGATTACTGACATTCTGCAACTGAGGTGATGGGTGGTGGGTGACTGGGGTTGACTAGTTTGTGCTCATCTTTGGGATTAATTCCTTTCTTTGGTCCCATGCCTTACCCCATGCATGACACCTCCAGCAAATCAGTTCTCTCTGTCCAGTGCACACTTCAAGCTGTGTATTCTCTATTTACCTTCCAACATCTAAAAATGTATCAAAATCCCTTAAATTTAGTGGAGTCTTTGGAAGCAGAACATATAATTCTCTACCTTTAATCAAAAGGCAGCTTAAGTAATTGTTCTAAAAACACATAGTAATTGTACAATTCCATTTTTATAAAATAGCCAGAATAGGTAGACAAATTATAGAGAAGAAAAACAGACTAGTGGTTGCCAGGGGCTGGGAGGAGGGCAAATGGAAAGTGACTGCTTAAGGAGTATAGGGCTTCTTTTGGGGGTGATGGGTAAGACTTCTTTTTGGGGTGATGGAAAGTTCTGGATCTAGATAGTGGTGATGGTTACATAACACTGTGTATGCAACTAATGCCACTAAATTATGCCCTTTAAAATTGACAAAATGAAAATTTTATGCTATGTGTGTTTTATCACAGTCAAAAAATATGTAGTGACCATAAGGAGATTACAAAAGTTTTTCACAAAGAGTATATTCAAACTACGCTCCCATAGAATCCTGGTGTTCTGTGATCAATGCTGACATGGAAACTAAACAATAAATATCAGCCTTCCTCATTCATTTTTGGAAAAATCAATTCATGAATAGAATATTCTCAATTTGCATTTTCTTCCTACATATTTTCCTTCAACTTCTGACACCTAATGATTCTTATCTATACTGAAGATAAAAGATGTTCTATAAAAGGTGTTTTCTTATTTACCACAAGAAGAGATTATATATTAATATAATTATTTCACATTGAAAACATCATTATCTCTTACTGTTGCACAAAGAGCCATCCCTAAATTTACCCTTTTTCATTTGCTAGGAAAACAAAATATTCAACTGTTAGAAAAATGAGTAGATAAAAAAGCTACTTCATATGAAAAGTTGCTGTAAAACTATGAAGTACTTCATTAGCTGCATCGGAAAATGCAATAGCATTTTAGCTACTGTAGCCTTTGGTGCTTGAAAGAAATGGGTTCACAGAGCTGGAAGTGATGATTCACTGAACAAAAGTGGTCAGGCTTCCCTGACCTCATCATCCTATGTATCCTGGGATGAGGATCCTCTGGCCATGGTGAGAGGTTAACTCCCCTTTCTGATGCCCCCTCTGACCAGTGCTGTCTTTAGGTTACCCACACACTGAATTAAAACCAGCTACTGTTGACTTGGAGCACTTAGTAAGCTAAGAATTTTACACAGACTGTCTTTTTGAATTCTTACAACATTATTGTTTCCCTTCTACAGATGAGAAAACTGAGGCTTAGAGAAGTTGAGTAAATTGCCCAAACCTCTATGGATATTAAGTGGCAGAGTCTGAAGGCAAACCCAGGCAGCTTGTAGTCTAGACTTGTAGCCATTATGTAATATCTCCTCCTATGAAAATTAGAATTCTCCCATTTCAGGTCCTCTGGCCACTTTACAGTTAACAAATGCTTAAAAAAACAACAACAAAAAAAAAACCCTCTAGAGGAGTAGTTGTCGGAAGACTTCAGTTTCCCCTGTAATGTCAGATCTGACATGAAGTTGGCATTAAAAATAAACTTGTGAAAAAGACTATAATAATACGAATTTTATATTCAATGTCATTTAAAATCAACCTAGCCCCTAGAGTATAACTTTAGCTGATGCCTAGTGCCTATCACATTACCAAAAAAAATTATCTATAATTTCTTCAGTGATGTTTAAAGTATGGGAGACATGATACAGTATATTATAAAATTTAATTGAACTTGATAAATATTTAAAAGCTTCCCTTGAAGTTTCTTAATCTATAACTATAGATTTGAGGGTACAGGCTCAAAATCTTTTGTGACTGATAGAACGGTCAATTTAAGGAAAGTTTGCAGATCTCAGCTAAAGTGGATTAGGTCCTAGACCCTAAAAAGAAATAAAGTATCCCTTCTCACCTGATGCTGGCCTGTTTATGGCACTCCTGGCCACCCCAATCAGCTCCAGTAGCCCTGCCCCTTCTGAGTTACACACACACACACACACACACACACACACAGAGTCACTCACTCCCTCAAATACATGTACCAGGCTGTTATATAGCTCCTGTTCTCCAAACACAATTTTCCCTAAACTTGAAACTCCACCCCTTTCTTCAGCCCTGACGTGTACATTTATTTCAAGAATGTGCTTCGAAACTCTTTTCATAAGAGAATTAGAAATATACTCATAAAAATCCACCTAAGATTGTACAGAAAGAAAACATAGACTAATCAGTCTATCGACAATGATGTACAAATCCTAAATAAAATATTAACAAATACAATGTAGTAATTCTTTAAGTGAACAACCCATGAAAAAGTAGAATTCATTCATGAATGCAAAAAGGGTTCAATATTAGAAAATCTTTTCATATGATGTATTATATCAGTAGGTCAAATGAGGGAAAACAGAGTGATCATCAGGATAGATATAAAAGAAGGCATTTGGGAAAATCCAATATGTATTACAACAAAAAATTCTTCAGTTCAGTTCAGTTCATTCGCTGAGTCCTGTCCAACTCTTTGTGACCCCATGAATCGCAGCACGCCAGGCCTCCCTGTCCATCACCATCTTAGTAAAATATAAATAGAAATTTTAACTTGATTAGTTTTCAGATATATTTGCATGTATGTATATAGAAATATGTACATATACATGCATGCTGATATAAATGTGTATACATAAACAAATACATAAAACATGCTTAATGTCAGGGCACTGGAAGCTTCCCATTGGAAAAGATAAGAGTATCACTACCTTTAGATTCTATGATTGTATTATGGAAAACCCAAGAGAACCACCTGAGAAGTGTTAGAAAGAACAGAATTTAGTTAAGGTGAAAGTGAAAGTGAAGTCGCTCAGTCGTGTCTGACTCTTTGCGACCCCATGGACTGTAGCCCACCAGGCTCCTCCATCCATGGGATTCTCCAGGCAAGAATACTGGAGTGGGTTGTCATTTCCTTCTCCAGGGGATCTTCCTAACCCAGGGATCAAACCCAGGTCTCTCGCATTGCAGGCAGACGCTTTAACCTCTGAGCCACCAGGGAAGCCCTTAATTAAGGTAGATGACTGCAAAGTTGATATTAAAAAGTAGTTTGTTCGTACTCAAATAATAAGCAGTTAGAAAATATATTGAAATGAAAATGCTCCATTCAATATCACAACCAAAATTATTCTTTTATTTCCATTCCCCACAAAAGGAGTAAACTTTGAAATGAATGCAAACAGGCAAGATGAGGAAAAATCTTTACTTACATCTGAAGAAAAAGAACACAAAATATTTTAATAAATAGAAAGGAATGCCTTCCTATTAATGGGAATATTAATGAATGCAGTTCATTATTCCTAAGTGAATCTTTATATTCTGTGTTGTCTTAATCAAAATACCTGCAGCATTTTTTATTCAGCAAAATTATATTTAAATTTATAAATAAAATTAAATAAGTAAGAATGGCCAGAAAGTCTCTGAAAAGGAAGAGTAATAAGAGGGGACAAACTCAACCACATATTAAGCCCATATAATCAAGTTACAGTAATTTAAACTCACCTAGGATTAGATAGAATATTTAATGGAACAGAGGAGAGAATTGAAAAAAAAAAAACCTAATACATGTGGGAGTTTTGTACAGGATAAAAGTAGCATTTCAAATCAGCAAGGAAAAAGATGGATTATTCAATAACCGGTGTTGGGACAACTGGCTAGCCATTTGGGAAAAAATAAAATCTGATCTCTATTTCACTCCTTACATTAACTTGGATTCCAGATGGAGCAAAGATTTAAACATTAAAAAGATAAAACCATAAAAGCACTGGAAGGAAATTTTTTGTAAAGGGAAGACCTTTCTAAGCATGGCACAAAACCCATAAACCATAATGGAAAAGATTAATAAAGTTGACTATATACATTTTAAAGCCTGTAAATTTAGCAATAGCTAATAAAATTAAAAAAGAACTTACACTTTGACCGAGCAATTGCATTTCTAGGAATTTCTCCTCCAGCTATACGTGGGGAAAAAAGAGAAAGAAAGAAAGAGAATTATATGTGTAAGGATGTTCATTGTAAGGTCATTTACAATAGAAAAAAGCCTTGCAGGAACCTGAACACCCATCATCAACGGACTAGTTAAATAAAATATAGTACAAGCATAGGATGAACCACATGTAGCCATTAAAAGGAATACAGTAAGTCTATAAATGCTATAACAGAAAACAATCTCAAATGCCATTAATTGTTAAAAAAAAGATATCAATCACAAAAGGGGTCATTATATACATTCATTATAACAGGAGCATTTGTAGTATTTTGCATCAAATAATTTACAAAAACCTTTAATCCACTGTCCATTAATTTTATCTCCTTTCTCTCCAGATTAAGCCCCTTTCTCTACCAACTTTTTCCTCTCAGCAGTGGCTTATGTTCCAGAGCAATGTTCCTCAGCCCTTTTGATCGAATAGCACAGAGAGATGGTGGTGTGTATGGCACGCTGAGGAAACTAGATGAGGTTGCTTCTGTCATAAGCCCCTCTCTTGGGGGAGCTCCAGGGTCCTGGGACGAGGAAAGCAACTAGCAGCAACTGTACATACCTGTAGCCCATTCCCAGTGGTACATGGTGTAGGAGCATTTCCTGGCAATGGGAGACTTGGCTTGCAGAGAAGTGTTGACCTTGCAAGAGGGAGAAAGAGAAATCTTATCCTGTCACATTCTCAAGCAGGGAGACAGAGCAGCTGAAGAGTGCAAGCTGAGGGCTTGTGCTTGGCTAAGCAGGTTCTGATCCTCCGGAGGAGATGCCGCAGGGTCCCCTTTCAGAGACTGCAGACAGGTTGACACACATGCAGGCTTCTAGGTTTTGACTGAAGATGAGTATCCTTTGCCAAAGTAAGCACTGGATAGACTGAGGTGGGCTTCCTGGCTGTGCCACTTTCTAGCAGGGTGACCTTGGACAAGTTACTTCACATCTCTAGGCACAGCAACCCCATCTGTAAAATCAGGTTCATAGCTATCTTGGGGGATTTGGGAGAAGGAAACAAATCTGTGTATTCAAGCACAGCATCCCCTTTTATTTTTATACCAACCCTGCCTCCAAGTCAATACTTACAAGTAGTTATATCAAATTTCATGGGTGGTAAGAAGGTTCCTTAATCCCTCCAAATCTCCTCACATGTCCACATGATCACTGATGCCCAAAAGTTCTTTAGTCTACAGAAAAGCCTTCTCTCTCTTCAACCACCCTCCCCCTATCCCTCTCCTTAGGCCTCTGGCCTCTCCTCCTCCGTCTAATTACAGGGATAGAGTATAATATGCAAATGTCCAGGGGGAGGAGCAACACATAGCACCCCATCCCTATAAGTTCAATACTAACACATATATATGGAATTTAGAAAGATGGTAACGATGACCCTATATGCGAGACAGCAAAAGACACAGATGTAAAGAACAATCTTTTGGACCCTGGGAGAAGGCAAGGGTGGGATGATTTGAGAGAATGGCATTGAAACATGTATGTGAAACAGATTGCCAGCCCAGGTTCGATGCAGGGCTGGTGAGCTGGGACCACAGTGAGGGATGGGATGGGGAGGGAGGTGGGAGGGGGGTTCAGGAAGGGGAACACATGTACACCCATGGCTGATTCATGTCAATGTATGGCAAAAACCACTACAATATTGTAAAGTAATTAGCCTCCAATTAAAATAAATAAAATTAATTTTAAAATAAATAATTATTTTTTAAAAGAATCAATGCACAACATGACAGAGAATGACTTTGCAATGTTTTCTGGTTTTGTTAAAGCAAAATATGCTTCATGGGTCCTCAGGTTGAACCTAATGTCAACCTGAGGCAATAGCAGCCTTTAGCAAAGAAATTCAAAACAAGGCCCCAGGAACTTAACAGCTCAAGTCCTGGAGAGAAGCTAAATGTCAGGACCTAGAACCCAACATGGTTACTCTCTCTCCTGTGAGGCAGGGGACTCTCCAGGGCCACTGTCCTGCATGCAGGAACCCAGCAATCCATCTGTTTCCATCAGACACTCAGCCATCTCAATGCAAGGCCTCCACTTTTCGTAATAGACCATTGACCAGAACCAGACACATGGTGTAGTTAACTCTTGGTGGGTCAGGGAGGTAGAAATGCCTGGAATTGCTGAAAGGAAAACAGAACCAGACAGAACACAGTACTGATGGTATTGATGAGGGACTTGCTGTCTTTCCAGTTCCGACAGAATCCAGCTCTGTCGAATCTCAGTGGGCCCAGGAGTGTGGACAGGGCTTTGGGCTGAGGGGCATCGACAACCCCCTCATTAAACCTCTACTTAGTGATGCCTCTGTCCTGGGCTCCTCCATAGGCAAATAGATGTGAAGGAACACAGCCCTGCCTTTGGTGAGCTCACACTCCAGAAGCAATGTTGAGCTTAAGTCCTAGGTCCTGGTTTATCATTTCAGTAGCAAAACATGTTTCTGATCAGCCCCAGGTTTTTGCAATTGCCATTTCCTAGTGTGATCTGAGGAAGCTTACCTCAAACCAGGACATTGAGCTGCATTTACCATGACAATAATTAGCATCAGTTGCTTAGCACCAAGCTCATGAGCACAAGCCCATTTACTGTTTTAGCCCCAGTGGTGCCTCCCTAAGTTTGGCTACTGCAACAGCCAGGTGAGAATGAAATTTCACCAGTGGGAAAAGCCAGTTAGGAAAGCTGTTCAGCCTTACACAGATCTCATGACTGAACTGGCTGAAACTCTAGTCTGTGTTTGCCAGTGGTTCTCAGCATGTGGTCCCTAGAACAGCAGCATCACCTGGACACTGGTGAGACACGCACCATCTCAGGCCCCACACTTGACCCACATATTTAGAAACTAGGGGTTGGGATCCAACCATGCGTGTTTTAACAAGGCAATTCTTGTGCATAAGTTGGACACTCAGTGGCATATGGGATTGAGAAACCACTGAGAAACAAGCTTGAGCCTGGAAGCTAGCTTTTCATGTCAGAAGAGCCCATCACACAGTCTTGGGAAGCAGGTAGAGTTATTGGTCCTTGAGGTTTTATTCTGTTTGCATCATTTGAAGAGATTGCCGAGACAGCATATCCTGGTGGTTTGCATTCCCAGGTGCAGATTAGAATCATATGAGAGCTTTTTGAACATGGGCCCAACCTCAGAGATTCTGATTCAGAGAGTCTGGGCTGGGACCCAGACATGCACAATTTGTTATAAGCGTTCCCTTGTCTGTACCTGTTAAGTCACTCAGTCACATCTGACTCTTTGCCAGGCTCCTCTATCCACGGAATTCTCCAGGCAAGAATACTGGAGTGAGTGCTGTGCCCTCCTCCAGGGGATCTTCTTGACTCAGGGATCAAATCCACATCTCTTATGTTTCCTGCTTTGGCAGGCAAGTTCTTTACCACCAGTGCCACCTGTGAATCTCAGTCTATGCAGCCAACCTGAGGACTATTGATTTAAACTGGAGTGAGGCTGAGAAATGGGCACATCCCCTGGCACATCCCTCCCTGGGTTTCAGCTCTTATGATTTTGAGAGGGGAGACTTACTTGGACATAGGCCCAACTCTACTTTGGGGCAGAAATGTGGAACCTGTTTAATTCCCATGAAAGGCTCTCTACATAACTTCCCAAATATCCATGGTAGAGCCTCACACTAAAGATTGTAGATAGTCCAATCCTCCCTCCCTAGCCCCCAACTTCCCACTCCCACCATAAAGCCTAACATAACATAACTGCTTTGCATGGGGCTAGCATTCAGGCTTTCTCCTGTCTGGGTAGGATGAATTCCTTAAAGATAGGAAGAAACATCAAATTAATATTAATATCAAATCAATCCCCCTCAATAAGAATCACTCTGGTGTGACAGGTCCCATCACCAGCCCATGCCATCGCCCAATTCAGCATATTAATGCTGCACTGACCTTCCTAACCCTATCTGTGTGATCGGCCAGGTACCATGAATAATAAAACAGATGTAGGACCAGGCATAGTCTCCCTTCCTCCATCTGGGACTAGGTTTTGGACTAGGCTGCTGTGGCCTGTCGCTTCCCAGCAAGTTTGGTGCATTTTGGATTTTCTACTGTGTCAGAAGCAGAAGCCACCAGACTTTCCAGGGAAACCTAGTTACATCATCATCATTTTCTTGTCTTTCACCAAAAAAAGAAAGAAAGTAAGAAACAATCAGACGAAACCCCTTGAAGGCAGTGAGCACTCTACTTGATAATGAAGAATATTGCTTAATGCTTTCCCTATTAGTAAATGGCCTTAGTGACTATTATTTTCAGCAACCTGACCCCTCTCTTGCTTTCTCTGTTACCGCATCAAAGACTAAGGGGTTCCTTAGAGAATATAGCTTGAGAAAACCAGGCTTTCCCCTTGCCTCACCTGTGGGAAATAACAATCTTCTGTCAAATCTTCCTGTGTGATGGGGCAAGTTATCTAACTTTTCTGCATGTCCGTTTTCTCATCTGTAAAATGGGGATACTATTAGGAGCCCAACTCAGTTTCATGTAAGTTGTTGCCCAATAAACAGCTGCTGGATGAAAGAAAGAACTAGGAATAAGGGGAAGCAATGCCAGCTATAATCCAGAACCACAGGACTATCTTCACAGCTGGGGGTTGGGTAGAGGCTAGACAGTTTACCCAGTCCTTTATTCCAGACCACACCTTCCCGGCCAGGATGCCTGAGGATATGGCTCCTCTTCCTGGCTTTCCCCTATCTTTTTCACCCTGTCCAATGCCAGAGTCCCACTGGTGCCCAGGAAGGAGGAGCTTTGGTCCTTCTCCCCCTGGTTGGGCACAAGCTATGGCCTCAGACCAAGGCTGCGCCTAGACTCCTGAGCTCTCTGACTCATGATAGATACTCACTTCATTTCAGGCTTCTCTCTCCCTCAAACCTCTCCTCTCTCTTGGGAACAGCTAGGTCCTCCCATGCCTTTTGCTTTGGGCAAAGTTTTCAGACATCTCTTGAGAGTTCTTAGTATTAACAGATACATTTGGTTTTGAGAAAGACATTGAAGTTAAAGTTACATCTTTAGGAGCCTCTTAGTAGTCAAATGCAATCAAGTATTATCATCATCATAATAGCTCATTTAACTGTTCAATGAACTCTTTGCCAGATTAACTCATTTATTCCTTATACCAACTATGTATGGCAGGGAGTATCACTACCATTACACAGATGAGGAAACCAAGGCACTGAGATGCTGCATAATTTGCTCAAGTTTAGACAACTAGTAAGTCATATAAATCCAAGCAATTTGTGACTTTAACCACTATGCTGTGCCTCCTAATGTGCTCCTGCATCTTCCCTGTCCCTGCATAATCTGAACCTTTAATGATGGCAAGGAAGCTTATCAACATATCCAATCTGTTGGGAACAATGATTGGTAAATCTAAAATAGAATGGGGAGGCTGGAAATGCTTAAATTCCACACCTTGTTATTTTTCAGACTCTCTGAAAATTGGTTTCTAGTAACATGTATCATGGTGGAAAGACCATAAACTTTGGATTCACAGAGATCAAGATACGTTGTTTCTGGTATGAATTCTGTTTATTATGACCTGGGGTGAGTCATTTATGCTCTCTAGCCTCAATTTCCTCATCTTTAAGTTGGGGATAATAACTCATTAGCTTCCAGTCCAACAATTTGCCTTTTAACTCTTCTCTATCCTGGCAAAGCTGTAAATCTAAAAATAGCGTGATTTTCAGCCTTGAGGCCAGCTGGGTACAGGTTAGTCTCTGCCAATGGGAGACACTGGATGGAAAGTAAAAGCCACAGAAAAAGAGTTACTTTTCTGCTTCTGATTCTGAAAGTGGGAGGAGAAGGACAGCAGTAATTGCTATGGAAGCCCCAGAGGGTAGTTAAGGATCATTGCAATAAAGGAAATGATTACTGTAACAGCAGGATAGGGTGATGGTGGGAATGATGACTATAAGACAATGGATGGGATGTCTGTTTCCTGGAGACACTGCAGAAAGAACATGACAAACTTAGGTTTTTAATCTCTCAACTCCAGGTCTCATCGCAGAACCAGAGGGATTCTGTGATGGCACTAAAGGAATCTTTTATCTTTTCAGCCACAGGTCTGATGTTGTTGTTGTTCTGTTGCTCAGTCATGACTGACTCTTTGCGACCCCATGGACTGCAGCACACCAGGCTTCCAGGTCCTGCACCATCTCCCAGAGCTTGCTCAGATGCATATCCACTGAGTCTGTGATGCCATCCAATCATCTCATCCTCTATCATTCCCTTCTCTTCCTGCCTTCTATCTTTCTCAGCATCAAGATCTTCCAATGAGTTGGCTCTTCACTTCAGGTGGCCAAAGTATTGGAGCTTCAGCTTCAGCATCATTCCTTTCAATGAATATTCAGGGTTGATTTCCTTTAGGATTGATTGGTGTGATCTTCTTGCAGTCCAAGGGACTCTCAAGAGTCTTCTCTAATACCACAGTTTGAAAGCATCATTCTTTGGTGCTCAGCCTTCTTTATGATACAGCTCTCACATCCATAGGTGACTACTGGAAAAACCATAGCTTTGACTACGCCATCTGACATCAAATCAAAATTCTATCCTATCGGAGAATTACAATGTAATTTGAATTCATGAACTCATCAGATATTTTATGTAAGACTTTGAGGATTGAAGGAACTGTGGAACCCTGAGAACTGGAATGGGATCATTTGAATGGATTCAGACATATTTGTTGTTGTTGTTCAGTTGCTCAGTTGTGTCTGACTCTGCAATTCCATAAGCTGTAGCATGCCGGGCTTCCCTGTCCTTCACCACCTCCTAGAGTTTGCTCTAACTCATGTCCATTGAGTGGGTGATACCATCCAACCATCTCATCTTCTGACATCTCCTTCTCCTCCTGCCCTCAGTTTTCCCAGCATTAGGGTCTTTTCCAATGAGTCAGCTCTTTACATCAGGTGGCCAAAGTATTGGAGCTTCAGCTTCAGCATCAGTACTTCCAATGAATATTCAGGATTGATTTCCTTTAGGATGGACTGTTTGGATCTCCTTGCTGTCCAAGGAACTCTCAAGAGTCTTCTCTTCAGCACCACAGTTTGAAAGCATCAAGACTTTGGTGCTAAGCTTTCTTTATGATCCAACTCTCACATCCATACATGACTACTGGAAAAACTATAGCTTTGACTAGATGGATCTTTGTCAGCAAAGTGATGTCTCTACTTTTTAATATGCTGTCTAGGTTTGTCATAAGTTTCCTTCCAAGGAGCAAGTATCTTTTAATTTCATGGCTGCAGTCACCATCTGCAGTGATTTTGGAGCCCAAGAAAAATAAAGCCTGTCACTGTTTCCATTTCTTCCGTATTGATTTGCCATGAAGTGATGGGACCAGATGCCATGATCTTAGTTTTTTGATAAAATTTGAGAAACTCTTGATCTTCCAAGTCTTCTTGTCAGTCCTTCCTCCTCCAGCTGAGACTAGTCTTCTTTTGCAAGAAGGTGTTATTAATAACCTTACCCAAGGCAGTTTCCTTACAAAAGGATGCATATTCCTCTCAAGATTTACTCTCTCCGTCTTTAATGGCCTCCAGACTCAGATCCACTCTGATATCAGATTCCAGCAATTCTGGAGATAAAATCTTAAAAGTATGACCTTAGAGGATACAGTTTTGTACACCTAAATAATTGAAGTTTTTTTCACTTACATTGGTTAAACCCTATATACATGGAAATGGACTATAAGGTTGTAAGACCAAGGAAGATGAACAAAATATTGAGTTGGGCCGATTTGAGATATATACCAGAGATGCATACTTGGACTTCATATATCTCCTTTTAAGAAGAGGGTAAAAGTATGTTGGTTTGTATAAGGGATGGTTACATTGTATTAAGTTGAAGCATTGAATTTGGTAATATTGTTGATGAAAGTTTAAAAGTGCAAAAAAGTATATACAGATGCTTCTGTAACCAAAGGGGTGAACTGTTCCAGATATTTATCTTTGGCTCTCAGCCCCACACTTGTTCTTTTATACTCTTCTGTGTATAGAAGACCAGAATCTTTAAAACTACATTTCCCAAACTCCCTTGCCAGATGACTTCTGGTAAAGTCTGCCAAAGATTAGAAGTCAGATGAAAGAAAAAACTATTTTTCTGCTTCTGGACCTAGCAATGACCACATTGGGACTATAGCCTCATGCGAGTGACCGGTTTCCTGAAACAGTGATGAGTGTTACAACAACAGGTTGTAGCAATAGCAGCAACAGCAGGTCTCTGCAGTAGTGACAGTGGCTACCACAGCTGAGGCAGTTGCTGTAGCGGTGATGCAGGGAGGGGCATTCAAGCTCTGTGCTCAGCAGTAATAGCATGGGTTCTACCCTTCATACGAGTTCAGCCATAAAGCTGTCAGTCTCAGTAGTGAGCCCACACCGATGGGCTCTGAGTAGCATCAATTTCCCTTTTGTTCCTCCAGACCTTACAACTTTTGTAAACAATCTTCTGTATTAAATTCTCTCTGTCTGAAATAACTAGGTGGATTTCTGCTTTACTGACTGGACACTGACACAGAGGAATCTTATCTTCTTCTTCATATGTTTGTTGTGAATGTTAAAGGGGATAAACATGATAAACATAAAAAGTGCTCAGTTTAGCATCCAACACAAAGAAAATGTTTCAAATTACTCTATAGCCTCATATTCATTTATTCAACCAAAAGTTAGTTAAGCATAGACTTTATGCTTGGAGATTTTGCTGTTTGAATCCAGCTGGACACAGAGAAGAGAGAAGAAAGCCGTGCTCAAGAAGTCTTTAAGATAAAGATGAAGAATACTAGATATTAAGCTGTTATATTACAGCTCCAAATCCATCCTGCTATATGCTGTTCTGTGATGCTGGTGCTGGAACTCTGGAAATCACAACTTTTCTTTGCCTTAAATGAATGATTCCTGTTAGGTTCTATGAATAGGAGCTGGAAGAGAGAGACTGGAAGGCAGGCAGGAGATGGGACTGGTTCCTTCCTTCTTGCTTGCTGACTCCTATCAGGATGCCCCAGCAATGGATCTTCACTCCAGGAACAACAGTTCCAGTTTCCAGCTTCTTCCTTCATTCCCAGAAATAGTCTATCTAGGCAGTGCCCCCTCCTGAGAAGGAAAAGTCTCAGTTCCATGATGCTTCTCCAAATTTCTAGTGTCCAAAATCACTTCAACCTCTGCCACTTCATTTTCCTAGCCTTTGGGATATGTGGCTTCTTAGTGTAGTATTCCCTTGATTGCCTTTCAAGTCTTCCAATAACTATTAACCAATTCCCCTCTATTAAAATAACTAATATGGTTTTGTTTTTCTAACTGGACCCTCATTGACACAGGAGATGACGAATGTCCAGATGGACAGTTGAAGAATAAATATTGACCCAGAGCCAAGCAGCGCTAGTAATTTGGGTTCTCCACAGCAGTTGGAGAAGTTGGGTCTAAACTCTTTGCTTCTAAAAGTGTGTGTTGGTAATTTTAGTGGAAGACAGCTACTTACAGACCCTTGGGAACTAACAAAGAAATGAAAAGCTAAAAAATGTAATTTCAAACTATGATTCTGTTTATTTTAAGTAATATTTATATAATTATTGCATAGTTATATTATCATGCTTTTTATAATAATAAGTGCATTATCATGAGCAACATTGTATCAGGTACGTTCACTATGTAACAAACCACCCCAAATCCTAGAGCTTCAGTTCAGTTCAGTCGCTCAGTTGTGTCTGACTCTTTGCGACTCCATGAATCGCAGCACGCCAGGCCTCCCTGTCCATCACCATCTCCCGGAGTTCACTCAGACTCAGGCCCATAGAGTCAGTATGCCATCCAGCCATCTCATCCTCGGTCGTCCCCTTCTCCTCCTGCCCCCAATCCCTCCCAGCATCAGAGTCTTTTCCAATGAGTCAACTCTTCACATCAGGTGGCCAAAGTACTGGAGTTTCAGCTTTAGCATCATTCCTTCCAAAGAAATCCCAGGGTTGATCTCCTTCAGAATGGACTGGTTGGATCTCCTTGCAGTCCAAGGAACTCTCAAGAGTCTTCTCCAACACCACAGTTCAAACTCATCAATTCTTCGGCGCTCAGCCTTCTTCACAGTCCAACTCTCACATCCATACATGACCACAGGAAAAACCGTAGCCTTGACTAGACGGACCTTTGTTGGCAAAGTAATGTCTCTGCTTTTCAATATGCTATCTAGGCTGGTCATAACTTTTCTTCCAAGGAGTAAGCGTCTTTTAATTTCATGGCTGCAGTCACCGTCTGCAGTGATTTTGGAGCCCCCCAAAATAAAGTCTGACACTGTTTTCACTCTTTACCCATCTATTTTCCCATGAAGTGATGGGACTGGATGCCATGATCTTTGTTTTCTGAATGTTGAGCTTTAAGCCAACTTTTTCACTCTCCTCTTTTACTTTCATCAAGAGGCTTTTGAGTTCCTCTTCACTTTCTGCCATCAGGGTGGTGTCATCTGCATATCTGAGGTTATTGATATTTCTCCAGGCAATCTTGATTCCAGCTTGTGTTTCTTCCAGTCCAGCATTTCTCATGATGTACTCTGTGTAGAAGTTAAATAAGCAAGGTGACAATATACAGCCTTGACACACTCCTTTTCTTATCTGGAACCAGTCTGTTGTTCCATGTCAAGTTCTAACTGTTGCTTCCTGACCTGCATACAGATTTCTCAAGAGGCAGGTCAGGTGGTCTGGTATTCCCATTCTTTCAGAATTTTCCACAGTTTATTGTGATCCACACAGTCAAAGGCTTTGGCATAGTCAATAAAGCAGAAATAGGTGTTTTTCTGGAACTCTCTTGCTTTTTTGATCTCTGGTTCCTGTGCCTTTTCTAAAACCAGCTTGAACATCAGAAAGTTCATGTTTCACATATTGTTGAAGCCTGGCTTGGAGAATTTTGAGTATTACTTTACTAGTATGTGAGATGAGTGCAATTGTGCGGTAGTTTGAGCATTCTTTGGCATTGCCTTTCTTTGGGATTGGAATGAAAACTGACCTTTTCCAGTCCTGTGGCCCCTGCTGAGTTTTCCAAATTTGCTGGCATATTGAGTGCAGCACTTTCACAGCATCATCTTTCAGGATTTGAAACAGCTCAACTGGAATTCCATCACCTCCACTAGCTTTGTTCGTAGTGATGCTTTCTAAGGCCCACTTGACTTCACATTCCAGGATGTCTGGCTCTAGATTAGTGATCCCACCATCGTGATTATCCGGGTCATTAAGATCTTTTTTGTACAGTTGTTCTGTGTATTCTTGCCACCTCTTCTTAATATCTTCTGCTTCTGTTAGGTCCATACCATTTCTGTCCTTTATCGAGCCCATCTTTGCATGAAATGTTCCCTTAGTATCTCTAATTTTCTTGAAGAGATCTCTAGTCTTTCCCATTCTGTTGTTTTCCTCTATTTCTTTGCATTGATCACTGAAGAAGGCTTTCTTATCTCTTCTTGCTATTCTTTGGAACTCTGCATTCAGATGCTTATATCTTTCCTTTTCTCCTTTGCTTTTCACTTCTCTTCTTTTCACAGCTATTTGTAAGCTTAAAACAACAATTTATTTCATTCATGATTCTGTGGGCTGGTAATTTGTGCTGGGCCCAGTTATATGGGTTTTCTGGTCTTAGCTGGACTCACTCATGTGCTTGCAGTTGGTTTCCAGTCAAACAGTATGAAATGAGCTCCAGAATCCATGAGGCAAAGACTTACAACTCCTTTCCATTCACTGTAGGTCTCCAAACAGGACAAATAGGATTCATTAAAAATGACTGATCTCTACACCACAGAGGAGACAGCAACAAGAGGAAAGATGTTCAGGAGAAATTTTCTGACCTTCCTCAAGCCTTTCTAGAACACTTTTCTCTCCATCCTCAATTCCTTATTCTTGGGTTCTTCATAGCCTTCTATGGAAGATTCTTTTCTGACTTTCTATATGCAGGGCTTTGTGACTTTTCCCCTCTACATCTCTTTCCCCCACATTTACAGTCATTCTCCTAAATCTTTGCTTAACCCCTACTCTGGCCCTAGGACTGTCTCTTCCCTTCCCCCTTCCCTTCCTTTCCTCCCCCCAAGATCCTTCTCCATGCCTCCTGCCCCCTATGCTATTTGTTATCCAAAAGGCCCTGAATTGCTTTGAAAGGTGACTGTGGTGCTTATGTGAGGTGCATTTGCATGAAAGGAAGGAAAGAAAAACTAGACGAAAAGAATCTGTCTTAACAGTTTCTCCTACTTCTGGAAATCCCTAGAAAATTTCCAACGTCTAAGCCCTTACTGGGGCTCAGGGAAAACTATGCCTTTTTTGTCATTACTGTCATTTTAATTTTTTCTCAGTTAATTTTGTTGCAGGTAGGGCAACAGTAAATTTCTGCACAGTGTTTTGCTACAAGTGCCCAATATTTTAAATACATGATAGGTTAGATAAACTTGGGGTTTCCCTGATTGCTCAGACAGAGATCTGGGTTCAATATCTGGGCTGGGAAGATCCCTTGGAGAAGGAAATGGCAACCCACTCCAGGATTCTTGCCTGAAGAATCCCATGGACAGAGGAGCCTGGCAGGCTATAAGAGCTGGACACAACTGAGCGACTAACACTTTAAGTAAACTTTGTGGATTCTAACAACATTTCTAATGCATTTTCTACACAAGAACATTTGTAGATTTCCAAACTGATTTACTAAACTTTTCTTGAAGACAACTAGTTATAAGTTGAGAATGTCTTTGTCTTACACTAGATTCCCAAGAAACAGAGTCTGAGATAAGAATTTATGCTGCAGGTGTTCCTGGAAGGGCCTGAGAGTGGATTCTTGTCTAACACTTAGAAATGACTTGTCCAAGGAGACACATATACTGACAAAAGAAAGACTTTATTGCAAACGGGTACTTGATCAGAGAACTGTAGGGTGAGGGAACCCAGGAGAGCTGCTTTGCTATGCGATTCACAATCTCAGGTTTTAAGGTAACAGTGTTATCTTTCTGAGTTGTCTCTGGCCAGTCATCTTGCTTGTGCATATATTTGGTTTGACTCAGTGTCCTTCTTGGCAGTGCTCACGTGTTTCAGCCAAGATAAATTCCAGCGTGAGGCTTTCTGGGAGGTTGGCAAGACATTTTATGGGCTGGTGTCTCCTCCCTCCTTTTGGCCCCTCCCAAATTCTCCTGGTTAGATTTTGGCAACAGCACAAAGTTCCTTACTGGGACCTACTGTTATGAGACAACTCATGCAAACAAACATTTTCATGCCTGACCAAGGCAGGTAGTTTCAATCAATGGTTGCCAACAAAGAGATTCATTAGAATATATTATCAGAGATATCAGGAAGGGAATGAGTGAACCAAGAAAGTGAACCAAGAAAAAGATGGAGAGGAAGCACAGGTGTCACCCTTCAGTAAAGGGCTATGCTCAAGGGGCTGAATATCCTCTGGCATGTGGGGTTCCCTGTGGCCTCAAGCAAAATGGGTTTTAAGTAGCCAGAGGAAAGCCCTCATACAAAGAAGCACTAGTTCCAGGTGTTGGGGATGAAAGCATCCAAGGAACCAGACACGGGAGAATGGTAAAGGACTTGAGGGGATATTAGTGAAGAAGTGATCATGAATGCTGCCTTCCTGCATTATGGACTTTTGTTAGTGTTTCATAAATGTTTGCCCTTGTTTCTGAAATGAATATGACTTCATGGATATAATCTTTTTAAGAAAATAAGATTACCTTTTCTCCTTGGTGTCCAATGTGTTCTTCAGCCTTAACATTTCTTTCTCCTCTGTTTTCCTTCTTTTCTTCCTTACATTTTTATAAAACACATACAATAATAGTTAGCATTTATGGAGTACTTAATATGGCCAGGTACTTGTTTGTTTTTATTTGTTGTGTGCTTGGTATGATCCAGGTATTTAATTTAATTAATACTATAATTCATAATGAATTAATTAACAATGAAGTCATTGATTCATTTCATTTAATACTCATAAAAGTCCCCCTGAGATGAATAATATTGTTATCCTCACTTTTAATTAGAGGATTGTACACAGATTAAATAACAGGCCAATAAGTGAATGTGGACATATTTGCCTTTTTCTTCCTTTCCCCTCTGCTTGTCATCCTCTCCTACACACACACACAGTTATTTTAATACCCATTCATTATAATGGGATTCATTTGCAGATATCAAGTCCCAGTGAGTTTATCAAGGAGGGAGTAAGCCTCCTTGGTTAAAATAACACTGTGCAGTAGGACAGAAAATAAGCTGTCACGGCAAACTAGCCATCTTTTACTTTCACAACATAAAAAGGAGACACCTTTGAGCCGGCCAGAAGTTGCCAGAGGCTTTAACAGAAGTCAGGTGTCAATGAGTTTCACCCGCTGCTCACCTGAACCCCACGGAGCCCCCAAATGTGGGGCGACATCCTCCCTCTGGTCATTCCCCAGGTCATTCCTCTCGATGGTCCAGTCAACTCAGATATTTGTCCAGAAAGTGAAGATGTTTAGTTTGCCATGACATCTTATTTTCTGTTTCACTGCACAATGCTATTTTCAGCAGGGCAACCAAGCTCTCAGATAAACTTTGAGAACATTTGAGCCAGCTTGACAGTGAAAAGATTCAGTGCATTCCAAGTTTTATATATTTATTTATTTCACTTTATTCCATGTTTAGTATGACTGAGTAACCAGTTCAATAAAAAAAAAAAAAGTGGGGTGGGAAGCCACTGTGGATTGTATAATAAAGCAGCCCAGGTTACTGCAGACTGTATCCTAACAGGTCCAATATTCCTTTCAAAGTACAGATTCTAAACATAGATTAAGCATGATGGGCAGCCGATAGTTCATCCCAATTCACATTATGGCTCTGAATAGGAACAAGCAAGGGTGTCCCTCTTCAGATAGTCAGAAGGCGCATGCCTCCAAGGACCACCTTAACTAGGCAATGCAGAAGCAAGAGAAAAACTCTCAGTAAGGGCTCAATCCTCACTGGCACAAGAACAAAGACATTAAAATCTGCAACCAGCCTCCCCCAGTCTTAGGTATAACCACAGGAGCTAACAATATTTCCAGCAGGGGGCTAGGAGTCAAAGCAAGACCACCTCATCACTTGCTGTAGGTAGTCCCCTTCAGCATCTCCCACTTTTTGGTCTATTGGGTTGGCCAAAAAGTTTGTTAGGGTTTTTCTGTATAATGTTATATAAAAACCCAAATAAACTATAAGGGCAACCCAATAGTTTTCAGAGAGCTTTTTTTGCACTTCCTATTTCATTTAGGAGAGATTGGATTTGAATTTTATTTATCACCCTGTCTGGCAGCCTGGGGTTGAGGTAATGCAGAATTAAAAACCTGAGAATTGGAAGGGGCTGGGGAAGTCATTGAGCACGATTCCCATTCAATGTGAAAATTCTTCTCTTGGATGCAAAAAATGATGGTGGTCTCACTACCTTATATTTCTGTCTATGAAATTGTTGAACAGTATTTTCTTGTGTACGCAGGTTTGATCCCTGGGTTAGAAAGATCCCCTGGAGAAGGACATGGCAACCCACTCCATTATTCTTGCCTAGAGAATCCCATGGACAGAGGAGCCTGGTGGATATGGTCCACAGGGTCACAAAGAGCTGGACACAACTGAACGACCTAGCACACACACATAAGGAATAGGCCATGTCATTTTGGAGTTGGTAAGTTTAACAGATAGTATCACAGGTGTTAAGTGGGTAAAACTGTAAGAAGCCATATTTAAGACAAAGACAATTCAAATAAAATCACACAGCCAGAAACTGCACAGGAAAATATGTGCATGTGCTAAGATTCCATATGCCGCTGGGCAACTAAGCCCATGTGCCACAATTACTGAATCCACAATTACTAAATCCACACCAGCAGCACTGCATTTTAATAAATGCCAACATGGAGGTATATGTAGATAAGAGGTAGCATAAGGGTAATTAATTAACTCTTCCAGGGTAGGGAAGGAGGGAGAGAGAAGTAATGAATGTACTAAATAATCCAAGTACAGAAGAATGACTAAGAGTTGGCCAGGGTGCAAGACGGGAAGAGACCTTAGATGTGTGTGATGGGTAATAAGCCCAGAAAAATCAGGCAGGGCCAGATCATAGGGCTCCTATAAGCCCTGCTCAAGGGTTGAGTTTTATTCCCTCCAGGTAACAGAGCCACAGAAGGACTTTCAGAAGGGGAATGATTTCTTTAAATTGACACTGTCACCAGTTCACATGGTCTTCAAGCATCTCATCCATCCTCCATCAGCATGGACAGCCTGGGGCAAACTCCTCAAATCGTATTGCTTCTATTTTCCCTCTTTCAAAAGTCATTTCACAGTCATTGTAAAGAAATTCAGGCATTACAGTGGTTTATGAAGATAAATATGAAAGAGGTTTTTTACCTTTTCTTGTGACTCATTCTCTTTCAGAGACAATTTGATGAGCATCCTTCCAGCCTTTATTTATTATATGTATGTGTCTTATTTATTATAGATAGCCACATATCTGTGTCTATCTATACAAGATTTTTTAATATCTGAGTGAAATCATATCATGTGACTTGCTTTTTCATGTGGCAGTATTCTTGGAAACCTTTCCATACCAATTCATATAGCCATCCCTCTTTTGACATCGGTATAGTATTCTATACTATAGCTGTACTACAATTAATTTAGTCATGTCTTGTAGACATTTAAGTTGTTGCCAATATTTTCTATTTAAATACTATAAAATAATTAATATTTTGTGCAATTTTTATATATACTTTGCAGCTAAGGGCTTCCCTGGTGGCTCAGACGGTAAAGCATCTGCCTGCAATGCAGGAGACCCAGGTTCAATTCCTGGGTCAGGAAGATCCCCTGGAGAAGGAAATGGCAATCCACTCCAGCACTCTTGCCTGGAAAATCCCATGGACGGAGGAGCCTGATAGGTGGGAACCTAGATTAGATGATCCCCAAGTCCAAAATCTTCATCTTTGCACTGTACGAACGCTGCATGAAAACATCTTGAACTGCAGGTTTATAGATTTTATCAGATTTAGAAAAAATTTGTATTCCTTATTTCTTCAACTATTTTTAGATCCCCCTTAACTTTTTCCTTTTATGGGACTCTAATTCCGGACATATGAACCAGGCCACTTGCTTTTGACCCACAACTTACTATGCTGAGTTTTGTTTGTTTGTTTGTTTTTTCAATAGTTTTTCTCTCTCTACTTGATTTTGAATACTTTCTACCGCTATCGCTTCAAGTTTATATTTCACGATGAAAACCTTGCTGAGTCTCTACCTTTCTCTTCTTTTGGCTGTGCCACATAGTTTGCAGGATCTTAGTTCCCCTCATCCCACACTCCACCCTGGCCACCCCAACCTAGGTGTCAAATTGGTCACTTTAATCAATATAATCACTCATGGAAATAACTTCAAATTCCTATTATAATCAAATTTAGGCCCAAGTTTGGAACCAGAGATCAAATTGCCAGAAGCTAGAGAATTCCAGAAAAACATCTACTTCTGCTTCATTGACTATGCCAAAGCCTTTGACTGTGTAAATCACAACAAACTGTGGAAAATTCTTTAAGAGATGGGAATACCAGACCACTTTACCTGCCTCTTGAAAAATCTGTATGCAGATCAAGAAGCAACAGTTAGAACTGGACATAGAATAATGGACTGGTTCCAAATTGGGAAAGGAGTACATCATGGCTGTATATGTCACCCTGCTTATTTAACTTACATGCAGAGTACATCATGTGAAATGCTGGGCTGGATGAAGCACAAGCTGGAATATTGCTGGGGAAAATATCAATAACCTCAGATATGCAGATGACACCACCCTTATGGCAGAAAGCATGTGATCACTGCAACTTGTCGCCTTTTCTGCCTCTGCTGCTCAGTTTTCTGGGTGGACCACTGGCGCCGCTTGTGAGGGAGATGGTGACTGTCCAGCACCCCCAGAAGTCTTAGCAAAGAAGCCTGATTGCAGTTAGGTAAGTAAAGTCTCTCCGGGTCTGCATCGGTATAATATTCTATACTATAGCTGTACTACAATTAATTTAGTCATGCCTTGTAGACATTTAAGTTGTTGCCAATATTTTCTATTTAAATACTATAAAATAATTAATATTTTGTGCAATTTTTATATATACTTTGCAGCTAAGGGCTTCCCTGGTGGCTCAGACGGTAAAGCATCTGCCTGCAATGCAGGAGACCCAGGTTCAATTCCTGGGTCAGGAAGATCCCCTGGAGAAGGAAATGGCAGTGATCGTGCTCGCCAAACTCCTAAGCTACTCGGACCTGGGAAGGGCACAAAACGCAGTCCCAACCGAATCTGTGCGTCTGAGGGCTACCTGAGAGCCGAACCTGAGCGGCTTAGACCGGGGAAGTGCACACAGCCTAGGACTGGCCTCAGACGGTTCCCGGCTGAGCATCATAGAGCCAGAGCGAGAAGGGACAGGTCAAGAGGGGCTGAGACACTGTGTGCACACGACAGTGCTATTTGTTTGTAGCATCCCCCCTCCCCACAGTGCGATTGAACTAGTGAGCCTAAAAAACCAGCAAACAGAAGTTAAACAGAGGGAACCGCCTTGGAAGTGATCCCACACGGCCCACAACATCAGAGAAGGGCCAGAAATATTTTTACTATTTTTAAAATCATTCCTTTTTTTTTCTTTTTTTTTTCTAACTTTTTTTTAAAATTGTTAAGTCTTCTATTTCTCCTCTAATTTTTATTTTTATAACCTACTATTACTATTTTTTAAAAAAAGACTTTTTTTTTTTTTAAGGCAAACACCATATATAGTCTTTGGGTGGTTGTTGGTGGTTTTGTGTGTGTGTGTGTGTGTGTGTGTGTGTGTGTTTTTAATACTTCTTGGGGGTTTTTTTTCCTCTCTTTTTTTTTTCTTTCTTCCTTTTTCCTTCTGCTTCTTTTCTTTAATATTGTATTTTTGAAAATCCAACCTCTACTCTAGATTTTTAATCTTTGCTCTTAGGTTTTTGTTGTCAATTTTGTACATTTAAAAACCCAAACTTCACCACCCAAGTTTACCTGAGAACGAGATTACTGGCTTGACCACTCTCTCCTCCTTTGGACTCTCCTTTTTCTCCACCAGGTGGCCTCTGTCTCTTTTCTCCCCCATCTCTTCTCTATCCAACTCTGTGAATCTCTGTGTGTTCCAGATGGTGGAGAACACCTAAGGAACTGGTTACTGGCAGGATTTGTCTCTCTCCTTCTCATTCCTCTCTCTTATCCTCCTGGCCACCTCTATCTACTTCCTCCCTCTCCTCTTCCCCGTATAACTCTGTAAATACCTCTGAGCGGTCCAGACTATAGAGCGCACATAAGGAAGTGACTACTGGCTAGCTTGCTCTCTCCTCTTTTGATCTCACCGCATCTTATTCCAGTTACCTCTAACTACCCCCTCCATCTTCTCTTCTCCTTGTAACTCAGTGAACCTCTCTGAGCGTCCCTCAATGTGGAGAAACTTTTCATCTTTAACCTAGATGTTTTATCATCAGTGCTGTATAGATGGAGAAGTCTAGAGGCTACTGTAAAAATAAAACTGAAAACCAGAAGCAGGAGGCTTAAGTCCAAAGCCTGAAATAGAGAACTCTTGAATGCAGGGAACATTAAGCAATAGGATCTCATCAAATGCCTTCATACCTACACTGAAACCAAGCTCCACCCAAGGGCCAACAAGTTCCAAAATAAGACATACCATGCAAATTCTCCAGCAACACAGGAACACTCCCCTGAGCTTCAATATACAGGCAGCTCAAAGTTATTCCAAAACCTTTGATGTCTCATGACCCATTACTGGTCACTCCACTGCACTCCAGAGAGAAGAAACCCAGCTCCACCCACCAGAACTCCAACACAAGCCTCCCTAACCAGGAAACCTTGACAAGCCACTGATAGAACCCCACCCAAAGTGAGGAAGCTCCATAATAAAGAGAACTCCACAAATTACCAGAATATAAAAAGGCCACCCCAAACGCAGCAATATAACCAAGATGAAGAGACAGAGGAATACTCAGCAGGTAAAGGAACAGGAGAGTTGCCCACCAAACCAAACAAAAGAGGAAGAGGTAGGGAATCTACCTGAGAAAGAATTCTGAATATTGATAGTGAAAATGATCCAAAATCTTGAAATCAAAATGGAATCACAGGTAAATAGCCTAGAGACAAGGATTGAGAAGATGCAAGAAAGGTTTAACAAGGACCTAGAAGAAATAAAAAAGAGTCAATATATAATGAATAACGCAATAAATGAGATCAGAAACACTCTGGAGGCAACAAATAGTAGAATAACGGAGGCAGAAGATAGGATTAGTGAAATAGAAGATAGAATGGTAGAAATAAATGAATCAGAGAGGAAACAAGAAAAACGAATTAAAAGAAATGAGGACAATCTCAGAGACCTCCAGGACAATATGAAACACTCCAACATTCGAATTATAGGAGTCCCAGAAGAAGAAGACAAAAAGAAAGACCATGAGAAAATCCTTGAGGAGATAATAGTTGAAAACTTCCCTAAAATGGGGAGGGAAATAATCACCCAAGTCCAAGAAACACAGAGAGTTCCAAATAGGATAAACCCAAGGCAAAACACCCCAAGACACATATTAATCAAATTAACAAAGATCAAACACAAAGAACAAATATTAAAAGCAGCAAGGGAAAAACAACAAATAACACACAAGGGGATTCCCATAAGGATAAGAGCTGATCTTTCAATAGAAACTCTTCAGGCCAGGAGAGAATGGCAAGACATACTTAAAGTGATGAAAGACAATAACCTACAGCCCAGATTACTGTACCCAGCAAGGATCTCATTCAAATATGAAGGAGAAATCAAAAGCTTTACAGACAAGCAAAAGCTGAGAGAATTCAGCACCACCAAACCAGCTCTCCAACAAATGCTAAAGGATATTCTCTAGACAGGAAACACAAAAAGGGCGTATAAACCCGAACCCAAAACAATAAAGTAAATGGTAATGGGATCATACTTATCAGTAATTACCTTAAATGTAAATGGGTTGAATGCCCCAACCAAAAGGCAAAGGCTGGCCGAATGGATACAAAAACAAGACCCCTCTATATGCTGCTTACAAGAGACCCACCTCAAAACAAGGGACACATACAGACTGAAAGTGAAGGGCTGGAAAAAGATATACCACGCAAATAGAAACAAAAAGAAAGCAGGAGTGGCAATACTCATATCCGATAAAATAGACTTTAAAACAAAGGCTGTGAAAAGAGACAAAGAAGGCCACTACATAATGATCAAAGGATCAATCCAAGAAGATATAACAATTATAAATATATATGCACCCAATATAGGAGCACCACAATATGTAAGACAAATGCTAACAAGTATGAAAGGGGAAATCAACAATAACACAATAATAGTGGGAGACTTTAATACCCCACTCACACCTATGGACAGATCAACTAAACAGAAAATTAACAAAGAAACACAAACTTTAAATGATACATTAGATCAGTTAGACCTAATTGATATCTATAGGACATTTCACCCCAAAACAATGAATTTCACCTCTTTTTCAAGTGCTCATGGAAACTTCTCCAGGATAGATCACATCCTGTGCCATAAATCTAAACTTGATAAATTCAAAAAAATCGAAATCATTCCAAGCATCTTTTCTGACCATAATGCATTAAGACTAGATCTCAATTATAGGAGAAAAACTATTAAAAATTCCAACATATGGAGGTTGAACAACACACTTCTGAATAACCAACAAATCACAGAAGAAATCAAAAAAGAAATCAAAATATGCATAGAAACGAATGAAAATGAAAACACAACAACCCAAAACCTGTGGGACACTATAAAAGCAGTGCTAAGAGGAAAGTTCATAGCAATACAGGCATACCTCAAGAAACAAGAAAAAAACTCAAATAAATAACCTAACTCTACAACTAAAGCAATTAGAAAAGGAAGAATTGGAGAACCCCAGAGTTAGTAGAAGGAAAGAAATCTTAAAAATTAGGGCAGAAATAAATGCAAAAGAAACAAAAGAGACCATAGCAAAAATCAACAAAGCCAAAAGCTGGTTCTTTGAAAGGATAAATAAAATTGACAAACCATTAGCCAGACTCATCAAGAAGCAAAGAGAGAAAAATCAAATCAATAAAATTAGAAATGAAAATGGAGAGATCACAACAGACAACACAGAAATACAAAGGATCATAAGAGACTACTATCAGCAGTTATATGCCAATAAAATAGACAACGTGGAAGAAATGGACAAATTCTTAGAAAAGTACATTTTTCCAAAACTGAATCAGGAAGAAATAGAAAATCTTACCAGACCCACCACAAGCACGGAAATTGAAATTGTAATCAGAAATCTTCCAGCAAACAAAAGCCCAGGTCCAGACGGCTTCACAGCTGAATTCTACCAAAACTTTCGAGAAGAGCTAACACCTATCCTACTCACACTCTTCCAGAAAATTGCAGAGGAAGGTAAACTTCCAAACTCATTCTATGAGGCCACCATCACCCTTATACCAAAACCTGACAAAGATGCCACAAAAAAAGAAAACTACAGGCCAATATCACTGATGAACATAGATGCAAAAATCCTCAACAAAATTCTAGCAATCAGAATCCAACAACACACTATAAAGATCATACATCATGACCAAGTGGGCTTTATCCCAGGGATGCAAGGATTCTTCAATATCTGCAAATCAATCAATGTAATTCACCACATTAACAAATTGAAAAATAAAAACCATATGATTATCTCAATAGATGCAGAGAAGGCCTTTGACAAAATTCAACATCCATTTATGATAAAAACTCTCCAGAAAGCAGGAATAGAAGGAACATGCCTCAACATAATAAAAGCTATATATGACAAACCCACAGCAAACATTATCCTCAATGGTGAAAAATTGAAAGCATTTCCCCTAAAGTCAGGAACAAGACAAGGGTGCCCACTTTCACCACTACTATTCAACATAGTTCTGGAAGTTTTGGCCACAGCAATCAGAGCAGAAAAAGAAATAAAAGGAATCCAAATTGGAAAAGAAGAAGTAAAACTCTCACTGTTTGCAGATGACATGATCCTCTACATAGAAAACCCTAAAGACTCCACCAGAAAATTACTAGAGCTAATCAATGAATATAGTAAAGTTGCAGGATATAAAATCAACACACAGAAATCCCTTGCATTCCTATACACTAATAATGAGAAAGTAGAAAAAGAAATTAAGGAAACAATTCCATTCACGATTGCAACGAAAAGAATAAAATACTTAGGAATATCTACCTAAAGAAACTAAAGACCTATATATAGAAAACTATAAAACACTGATGAAAGAAATCAAAGGGGACACTAATAGATGGAGAAATATACCGTGTTCATGGATTGGAAGAATCAATATAGTGAAAATGAGTATACTACCCAAAGCAATCTACAGATTCAATGCAATCCCTATCAAGCTACCAGCCATATTTTTCACAGAACTAGAACAAATAATTTCAAGATTTGTATGGAAATACAAAAAACCTCGAATAGCCAAAGCAATCTTGAGAAAGAAGAATGAAACTGGAGGAATCAACTTGCCTGACTTCAGGCTCTACTACAAAGCCACAGTCATCAAGACAGTATGGTACTGGCACAAAGACAGACATATAGATCAATGGAACAAAATAGAAAGCCCAGAGATAAATCCACACACCTATGGATACCTTATCTTTGACAAAGGAGGCAAGAATATACAATGGAGTAAAGACAATCTCTTTAACAAGTGGTGCTGGGAAAACTGGTCAACCACTTGTAAAAGAATGAAACTAGATCATTTTCTCACACCGCACACAAAAATAAACTCAAAATGGATTAAAGATCTAAATGTAAGACCAGAAACTATAAAACTCCTAGAGGAGAACATAGGCAAAACACTCTCCGACACAAATCACAGCAGGATCCTCTATGATCCACCTCCCAGAATTCTGGAAATAAAAGCAAAAATAAACAAATGGGATCTAATTAAAATTAAAAGCTTCTGCACAACAAAGGAAAATATGAGCAAGGTTATTCAGCCTTCTGAATGGGAGAAAATAATAGCAAATGAAGCAACTGACAAACAACTAATCTCAAAAATATACAAGCAACTTATGCAGCTCAACTCCAGAAAAATAAACGACCCAATCAAAAAATGGGCCAAAGAACTAAATAGACATTTCTCCAAAGAAGACATACAGATGGCTAACAAACACATGAAAAGATGCTCAACATCACTCATTATTAGAGAAATGCAAATCAAGACCACTATGAGGTACCACTTCACACCAGTCAGAATGGCTGCGATCCAAAAATCTGCAAGCAATAAATGCTGGAGAGGGTGTGGAGAAAAGGGAACCCTCCTACACTGTTGGTGGGAATGCAAACTAGTACAGCCACTATGGAGAACAGTGTGGAGATTCCTTTAAAAATTGCAAATAGAACTGCCATATGACCCAGCAATCCCACTGCTGGGCATACACACCGAGGAAACCAGAATGGAAAGAGACACATGTACCCCAATGTTCATCGCAGCACTATTTATAATAGCCAGGACATGGAAACAACCTAGATGTCCATCAGCAGATGAATGGATAAGAAAGCTGTGGTACATATACACAATGGAGTATTACTCAGCCATTAAAAAGAATTCATTTGAATCAGTTCTGATGAGATGGATGAAACTGGAGCCGATTATACAGAGTGAAGTAAGCCAGAAAGAAAAACACCAATACAGTATACTAACACATATATATGGAATTTAGAAAGATGGCAATGACGACCCTGTATGTAAGACAGCAAAAAAGACACAGATGTGTATAACGGACTTTTGGACTCAGAGGGAGAGGGAGAGGGTGGGAAGATTTGGGAGAATGCATTGTAACATGTATACTATCATGTAAGAATTGAATCGCCAGTCTATGTCTGACGCAGGATACAGCATGCTTGGGGCTGGTGCATGGGGATGACCCAGAGAGATGTTATGGGGAGGGAGGTGGGAGGGGGTGCATGTTTGGGAACGCATGTACACCCGTGGTGGATTCATGACAATGTATGGCAAAACCAATACAGTATTGTAAAGTAAAATAAAGTAAAACAATAAGAAAAAATTAAAAATAAAAAATCAAAAAAATAAAGAGCCTCTTGATGAAAGTGAAAGAGGAGAGTGAAAAAGCTGGCTTAAAAGTCAACATTCAGAAAACTAAGATCATGGCTTCCAATCCCATCACTTCATAGCAAATAGATGAGGAAACAATGGAAACAGTGACAGACTTCATTTTCTTTGGCTCCAAAATCACTGAGGATGGTGACTGCAGCCATGAAACTAAAAGACCCTTGCTCCTTGGAAGAAAAGCAATGACAAACCTAGACAGCATATTAAAAAGTAGAGACATTACTTTGCTGACAAAAGTCCATATAGTCAAAGCTATGGTTGTTCCAGTAGTCACAAGAGTTGGACAGTGAAAAGGTTAAGCACCAAAGAATTGATGCCTTCAAACTATGGTGCCAAAGAAGACTCTTGAGAGTCCAAAGGACTGCAAAGATATCAAACCAGTCAATCCTAAAGGAAGTCAACCCTGAATATTCATTGGAAGGACTGATACTGAAGCTGAAACTCCAACACTTGGCCATCTGACGTGAAGAGCTGATTCAGTGGAAAAGACCCTGATGCCAGAAAAAACTGAAGGCAGGAGCAGAAGGGGATGAGAGGATGAGATGATTGGATGCCATGAGTTTGAGTGAACTCTGGGAGATGATGAAGGACAGGGAAGACTGGCATGCTGCAGTCCATGGGGTCACAAAGAGTTGGACACGACTGAGCAACTGAACAACAATGACAACAAGGTTCAAATATTCTGATCCTCCAGGAGGGATGCACTCTGTGACCCCACAGCCAGCTCACATCTGCCTGTGCCAGCCGCCAAGCAGACCATTAATGGGCACAACTCTTCAATTCATGGTGCCCAATAGGATTCAAAGTATGGAATTATGTGGGGTTCCGACACAGAGCTGTGGTTCTCAGCCCTGACTGCAAAGCAGCATCCCCTGGAGAACTTTAAGAAATCCAGTCCCCTGTGAAGGCCAGCCACAGCAAAGTGTCTGGGGTAGGACCCAAGACTTAAGTTCTTTGATGAGTCCAGTATGCAGCCAGGATTCAGAAATTGACACAGAACTTGTAAAGCCTTCCCTGGAAGAGTCAGGCAATGTGGGGTGGGACCAGAGAACTTTTCTTTTTAATAAACACCACAGGAATCATTTTTTCATTCACAAGTTTGGGGATATTGCTTTAAAGGACCAGAGATAAAACCATTATGTGTTATGGCCTCTGAGTTACTGTACTTGGTTAAGTTACTGTACTTGGAATTCTGTGTTTTTGGTCATGAGTCACTCTGTCTTTTCAAAGTCCTTTTAAAAAAGAAAAGTCAAAGACCTTTGAACGTGCTGCATTAGTTCAGTTCAGTTCAGTTGCTCAGTTGTTTCCAACTCTTTGTGATCCTGTGGACTGCAGCACGCCAGGCTTATGTGCATCACCAACTTCCAGAGCTTGCTCAAACTCATGTCCATCGAGTCAGTGATGCCATCCAACCATCTCATCCTCTGTTGTCCCCTTCTTCTCCTGCCTTCAGTCCTGCCCAGCATCAGGGTCTTTTCCAGTGAGTCTGTTCTTTGCATCAGGTAGCCAAAGTATTGGAGTTTCAGCTTCAGCATCAGTCCTTCCAATGAATATTCAGGGATGATTTCCTTTAGGATTGACTGGTTTGATCTCCTTGCAGTCCAAGGGACTCTCAAGAGTCTTCTCCAACACCACAGTTCAAAAGCATCAGTTCTCAGTACTCAGCTTTCCTTTTTTAAAAAAATTATTTATTTTAATTGGAGTCTAATTACTTTATTATTGTGGTTTTTGCCATACATTGACATGAATCAGCCATGGGTGTACATGTGTCCCCCATCCTGAACCCCCCTTCCCACCCCTCTCCCCATCCCATCCCTCTGGGTAGTCTCAATGCACACCAGCTTTGAGTGCCCTGTTTCAGGCATTGAACTTGGACTGGTGATCTGTTTCACATATGGTAACATACATGTTTCAATGCTATTCTCTCAAATCATCCCACCCTCTCCTTTTCCCACAGTCCAAAAATCTGTTCTTTATATCTGTGTTTCTTTTGCTGTCTCACATGTAGAGTTGTCATTACCATCTTTCTAAATTCCATATATATGCATTAATACACTGCATTGATGTTTTTCCTTTATTTATTTATTTTTAAATTTTATTTATTTTAATTGAAGGCTAATTACTTTACAATATTGTGGTGGTTTTTGCCATACATTGACATGAATCAGCCATGGGTGTACATGTGTTCCCCATCCTGAACCTCCCTCTCACCTGCCTCCCCATCCCATCCCTCAGGGTCATCCCAGTGCACCAGCCCTGAGCACCGTCTCTCATGCTTTGAACCTGGACTGGTGGTATATTTCACATATGATAATATACATGTTTCAATGCTATTCTCTCAAATCATCCCACCCTTGCCTTCTCCCACAGGGTTCAAAAGTCTGTTCTTTAAATCTGTGTCTCTTCTGCTATCTCGCATATAGGGTCATCATTACCATCTTTCTAAATTCCATATATATGCATTAATACACTGCATTGATGTTTTTCTTTCTGACTTAACTTCACTTTGTTTTATCTACCTCATTAGAACTGATTCAAATGCATTCTTTTTAATATCTGAGTAATATTCCATTGTGTATATATACCACAGCTTTCTTATCCATTTGTCTGCCAATAGACATTTAGGTTGCCTCTATGTCCTAGCTACTGTAAACAGTGCTGCGATGATCATTGGGGTATATGTGTCTCTTTCGATTCTGGTTTCCCAGCAGTGGGATTGCTGGGTCGTATGGCAGTTCTATTTTCAACTTTTTAAGGAATCTCCACACTTTTCTCCATAGTGGATGTACTAGTTTGCATTCCCACCAACAGTGTAAGAGGGTTCCCTTTTCTCCAAACCCTCTCCAGCATTTCTTGTTTGTAGACTTTTTGATAGCAGCCATTCTAACCAGCGTGAGATGGTACCTCATTGTGGTTTTGATTTGCCTGATAGACTGGTGTTGAACATCTTTTCATGTGTTTGTTAGCCATCTGTATGCCTTCTTTGGAGAAATGTCTGTTTAGTTCTTTGGCCCATTTTTTGATTGAGTCGTTTATTTTTCTAGCATTGGGCTGCATGAACTGCTTATATATTCTTGAGATTAATTCTTTGTCAGTTGCTTCATTTGCTGTTATTTTCTCCCATTCTGAAGGCTGTCTTTTCACCTTGCTTATAGTTTCCTTTGGTGTGCAAAAGCTAAGTTTAATTAGATCTCATTTGTTTATTTTTGTTTTTATTTCCATTACTCTGGGAGGTGGGTCATAGAGGACCTTGCTGTGATTTATGTCAGAGAATGTTTTGCCTATGTTTTCCCCTAGGAGTTTTATAGTTTCTGGATTTAGATGGATTTAAATCTTTAATCCATTTTGAGTTTATTTTTGTGTATGGTGTTAGAAAGTGTTCTAGTTTCATTCTTTTACAAGTCGTTGACCAGTTTTCCCAGTACCACTTGTTAAAGAGATTTTCTTTTCTCTAGTCTATATTCTTGCCTCCTTTGTCAAAGATAAGGTGTCCATAGGTGTGTGGATTTATCTCTGGGCTTTCTATTTTGTTCCATTGATCTATATTTCTGTCTTTGTGCCAGTACCATACTGTCTTGATGACTGTGGTTTTGTAGTAGAGCCTGAAGTCAGGCAGGTTGATTCCTCCAGTTCCATTCTTCTTTCTCAAGATTGCTTTGGCTATTCAAGGCTTTTTTGTATTTCCATACAAATCTTGAAATTATTTGTTCTAGTTCTGTGAAAAATACCATTGGTAGCTTGATAGAGACTGCATTGAATCTATAGATTTGAACTCCGGGAATAGGTGATGGACAGGGAGGCCTGGAGTGCTGCGATTCATGGGGTCGCAAAGAGTCGGACACGATTGAGTGACTGAACTGAACTGAACTGAACTGGGTAGTATACTCATTTTCACTATATTGATTCTTCTGATCCATGAACATGGTATATTTCTATATCTATTTGTGTCGTCTTTGATTTCTTTTTGGAGAAGGAAATGGCAACCCACTCCAGTATTCTTGCCTGTAGAATCCCATGGATGGAGAAGCCTGGTAGGTTTCAGTCCACGGGGTCACAAAGAGTCAGACACGATAGTTTTCTCTATATAGGTCTTTTGTTTCTTTAGGTAGATTTATTCCTAAGTATTTTATTCTTTTCATCACAGTGGTAAATCGGATTGTTTCCTTAATTTCTCTTTCTGTTTCTCATTGTTAGTGTATAGGAATGCAAGGGATTTCTCTGTGTTAATTTTATATCCTGCAACTTTGCTATATTCATTGATTAGCTCTAGTAATTTTGGTGTCTTTAGGGTTTTCTATGTAGAAGATCATGTCATCTGCAAACAGTGAGAGTTTTACTTCTTTTCCAATCTGGATTCCTTTTATTTCTTTTTCTGCTCCATTACTGTGGCAACTTCCAAAATGATGTTGAATAGTAGTGGTGAGAGTGGGCACCCTTGTCTTGTTCCTGACTTTAGGGGAAATGCTTTCAACTTTTCACCATTGAGGGTAATGTTTGCTGTGGGTTTATCACATATGGCTTTTATTATGAGGAGGTATGTTCTTTCTATTCCCACTTTCTGGAGAGTTTTTATCATAAATGGGTGTTGAATTTTGTCAAAGGCTTTCTCTGCATCTATTGAGATAGTCATATGGTTTTTATTTTTCAGTTTGTTAATGTGGTATATCACATTGATTGATTTGTGAATATTGAAGAATACTTACATCCCTGGGATAAAGCCCACTTGGTCATGATGTATGATCTTTTTAATATGTTGTTGGATTCTGTTTGCTAGAATTTTGTTGAGGATTTTTGCATCTATGTTCATCAGTGATATTAGCCTGTAGATTTCTTTTTTTGGTGGCATCTTTGTCTGGTTTTGGTGTTAGGGTGATTGTGGCCTCACAGAATGATTTTGGAGTTTACCTTCCTCTGCAATTTTCTGGAATAGTTTGAGTAGGATAGGTGTCAGCTCTTCTCTAAATTTTGGTAGAATTCACCTGTGACGCCATCTGGTCCTGGGCTTTTGTTTGAATATTTTTTATTACAGTTTCAATTTCCATGTTTGTGATGGATTTGCTAAGATTTTCTATTTCTTCCTGGTTCAGTTTTGGAAAGTTATACTTTTCTAAGAATTTGTCCATTTCTTCTAAGATGTCCATTTCGTTGGCATATAGTTGCTGATAGTAGTCTCTTATGCTCCTTTGTTCGTTTTTGCTATAGTCTCCTTTGTTACTTTCTCATTTATTTCTGTCCTAATTTTTATTATTTCTTTCCTTCTACTAACCATTGGGGTTCTTCATTTCTTCTTTTTCCAGTTGCTTTAGGTGTAGAGTTAGGTTCTTTGATTTTTCTCTTGTTTCTTGAGGTAAACTTGTATTGCTATGAACCTTTCCCTTAGTACTGCTTTACGGAATCCCATAGGTTTTGGGTTGTTGTGTTTTCATTTTCATTTGTTTCTATGTATATTTTGATTTCCTTTTTGATTTTTTCATGATTTGTTGGTTATTCAGAAGCATGTTGTTTAGCCTCCATATGTTTGTATTTTTAATAGTTTTTTCCTGTATTTGACATCTAATCTTACTGCATTGTGATCAGAAAAGATGCTCGGAATGATTTCAATTTTTTTGAGTTTACTAAGGCTAGATTTATGGCCCAGGATGTGATCTAAACTGGAGAAGTTTCTGTGTGCACTTGAGAAAAAGGTGAAATTCATTGTTTGGGGGTTAAATGTCATATAGATATCAAACCTAGATAGCATATTCAAAAGCAGAGACATTACTTTGCCGACTAAGGTCCGTCTAGTCAAGACTATGGTTTTTCTAGTGGTCATGTTATGGATGTGACAGTTGGGCTGTGAAGAAGGCTGAGCACCAAAGAATTGATGCTTTTGAACTGTGTTGTTGGAGAAGACTCTTGAGAGTCCCTTGGACTGCAAGGAGATCCAACCAGTCCATTCTGAAGGAGATCAGCCCTGGGATTTCTTTGGAAGGAATGATGCTAAAGCTGAAACTCCAGTACTTTGGCCACCTCATGCGAAGAGTTGACTCATTGGAAAAGACTCTGATGCTGGGAGGGATTGGGGGCAGGAGGAGAAGGGGATGACTGAGGATGAGATGGCTGGATGGCATCACGGACTCAATGGATGTGAGCCTGAGTGAACTCCAGGAGTTGGTGATGGACAGGGAGGCCTGGCGTGCTGCAGTTGATGGGGTCGCAAAGAGTCGGACACGACTGAGCGACTGAACTGAACTGAACTGATCCGTTGTATCATGTAAAGCATGTGTTTCCTTGCTAATTTTCTGTTTGGTTGATCTATCCATAGATGTGAGTGGGATATTAACTTCTCCCACTATTATTGTGTTACTGTTAATTTTCCCTTTCATACTTGTTAGCATTCACCTTACGTATTGAGGTGCTCCTATGTTGGGTGCATATGTATTTATAATTGTTATATCTTCTTCTTGGATTGATCTTTTGATCATTATGTAGTGTCCTTCTTTGTCTCTTCTCATGAACTTTATTTCAAAGTCTATTTTATCTGATATGAGTATTGCTACTTTTGCTTTCTTTTGGTCTCCATTTGCATGAAATATCTTTTTCCAGCCCTTCACTTTCAGTCTGTATGTATCCCTTGGTTTGAGATGGGTCTCTTGTAGACAGCATATATAGACAGCACATATAAGGGTCTTGTTTTTATATCCGTTCAGCCAGTCTTTGTCTTTTGGTTGGGGCATTCAACCCATGTACATTTAAAGTAATTATTGATAAGTATGATCTTGTTGCATTTGTTTTGTTGTTTTGGGATTGAGTTTATAAGCCTTTTCTGTGTTTCCTGTCTAGAGAAGGTCCTTTAGCATTTGTTGAAGAGCTAGTTTGGTGGTACTGAATTCTCTCAGCTTCTGTTTATCTGTAAAGCTTTTGATTTTTCCTTCATATCTGAATGAGATCCTTGCTGGGTACAGTAATCTGGGTTGTAGGTTTTTCTCTTTCATCACTTTAAGTATATCCTGCCATTCCCTTCTGGCCTGAAGAGTTTCTGTTGAAAGATCAGCTGTTATCCTTATGAGGATCCCTTTGTGTGTTATTTGTTGCTTTTCCCTTGCTGCTTTTAATATTTGCTCTCTGTGTTTGATCTTTGTTAGTTTAATTAATATGGGGTATTTATTTATTGTTAATTTGGGGTGTTTTGCCTTGGGTTTATCCTGTTTGGGACTCTCTGGATTTCTTGGACTTGGGTGGCTATTTCCTTCACTATTTTAGAGAAGTTACAACTATTATCTCCTCAAGTGTTTTCTCATGCCCTTTCTTTTTGTCTTTTTCTTCTGGGACTCCTATGATTGAGATGTTGGGGTATTTAACATGTCCCAGAGGTCTCTGGGTTGTCCTCATTTCTTTTAGTTCTTTTTCCCCCTCTGCTTTATTTATTTCCACCATTCTATCTTCCACCTCACTTATCCTATCTTCTGCCTCAGTTATCCTACTGTTGGTTCCCTCTAGAGTGTTTTTTATCTCAGTTATTGCATTATTCATTACTGATTAACTCTTCTTTATTTCTTCTAGGTCTTTGTTAAACTTTTCTTACATCTTCTCAGTCCTTGTCTCTAGTCTATTTATCTGTGACTCCATTTTGTTTTCAAGATTTTGGATCATCTTTACTATCGTTATTCTGAATTCTTTTTCAGGTGGACTCCTTATCTCCTCCTCTTTTGTTTGGCTTGGTGGGCATTTATCATGTTCCTTTACATGGTGAATATTTCTCTGCCTTTTCATTTTATTTAGATTGCTGTGTTTGGGGTGCCCTTTCTGCAGGCTGGAAGTTTGTGGTTCCTCTTTATTGTGTAGCCTGCTCCCTATGGGTAGGGTGGGACTAGTGGCTTGTCAAGGTTTCCTGGCTAGGTGAGCTTGTGTCTGTGTTCTGGTGGGTGGAGCTGGATCTCTTCTCTCTGAATTGCAATGAAGTGTCCAGTAGTGAGTTTTGGGGAATCTATGGATTTGGCATGGCTTTGGGCAGCCTGTCTTTTAATGCTCAGGGCTGTGTTCCTGCTTTGTTGGAGAATTAGCATGATATGTCTTGCTCTGGAACTTGTTGGCTCTTGGGTGGAGCTTGGTTTCAGTGTAGGTAATGGAGGTTTTGAGAAATCTGTATGCAGGTCAGGAAGCAACAGTTAGAACTGGACATGGAACAACAGACTGGTTCCAAATAGGAAAAGGAGTACGTCAAGGCTGTATATTGTCACCCTGCTTGTTTAACTTCTATGCAGAGTACATCATGAGAAACACTGGGCTGGAAGAAGCACAAGCTGGAATCAAGATTGCCGGAAGAAATATCAATAACCTCAGATAAGCAGATGACACCACCCTTACGGCAGAAAGTGAAGAGGAACTAAAAAGCCTCTTGATGAAAGTGAAAGAGGAGAGTGAAAAGGTTGGCTTAAAGCTCCACATTCAGAAAACGAAGATCATGGCATCCAGTCTCATCACTTCATGGGAAATACATGGGGAAACAGTGGAAACAGTGTCAGACTTTATTTTTCTGGGCTCCAAAATCACTGCAGATGGTGACTGCAACCATGAAATTAAAAGACGCTTACTCCTTGGAAGAAAAGTTATGACCAACCTAGATAGTATATTCAAAAGCAGAGACATTAATTTGCTGACTAAGGTCCGTCTAGTCAAGGCTATGGTTTTTCCTGTGATCATGTATGGATGTGAGAGTTGGACTGTGAAGAAGGCTGAGCACCAAAGAATTGATGCTTTTGAACTGAAGACTCTTGAGAGTCCCTTGGACTGCAAGGAGATCCAACCAGTCCATTCTGAAGGAGATCAGCCCTGGGATTTCTTTGGAAGGAATGATGCTAAAGCTGAAACTCCAGTACTTTGGCCACCTCATGCGAAGAGTTGGCTCATCGGAAAAGACTCTGATGCTGGGAGGGATTGGGGGCAGGAGGAGAAGGGGATGACTGAGGATGAGATGGCTGGATGGCATCACTGACTCGATGGATGTGAGTCTGAGTGAATTCCGGGAGATGGTGATGGATAGGGAGGCCTGGCATGCTGCGATTCATGGGGTTTCAAAGAGTCGGACACGACTGAGCGACTAAACTGAACTGAACTGAACTGAATGGAGGTTTTTGGATGAGCTCTTATCTATTAATGTTCCCTGGAATCAAGAGTTCTCTGATGTTCTCAAGTTTGGGATTTAAGCCTCCTGCCTCTGGCTTTCAGTCTTATTCTTACAGTAGCCTCAAGACTTCTCCATCCATACAGCATCAATGATAAAACATGTAGGTTAATGGTGAAACAGTTCTCTGCAGTGAGGGACACCCAGAGAAGTTCACAGAGTTACATGGAGAAGAGAAGAGGGAGGAGGGAGATAGAGTGACAAGGAGGAAGAAGAGGGGGAGTCAAAAGGGGAGAGAGCAGTCTAGCCAGTAATCAATTCCCTATGTGGTCTCCACAGTCTGGAACACTCAGAGAGGTTCACAGAGTTACACAGAAAAGAGAAGAGGGAGGAGTGAGATAGAGGTGACCAGGAGGAGAAGAGTGGGAATGAAAAGGGGAGAGACCACTCTAGCCAGTAATCAGTTCCTTAAGTGTTCTCCACAGCCTGGAACACCCAGAGAGATTCACAGAGTTAAGTAGAGAGAGAAGGGGGAGGGAGGAGATAGAAGTGACCTGGGGGAGAAAAGGGAGAGTCAAAGGGGAGAGAGCAATCAAGCCAGTAATCACACCCTTAAGTGAAAATAGATACTGGAGATTAGATTCTTAAAGGTAAAAAATTGATGACAAATATCAAAAAACAAAGACTAAAAATCTAAAGTAGAGGTTAAACTCTCAAAAATACAATATTAAAAATACAAAACAAAATCAATCACAAAATTATAAAATATATATATATGAAATTTGATTTAAAAATAGGATCTTTTTGCAAGATAATAGTAGGTTATAAAAATGAAAATTAAAGAAATAATAAAGAACCTACATTTCTAAAAAATTAAAAAGTAATAATAGAAAAAATATAGCTAGGAATTTCTCTGGAACTGTTGAGGACAGTGTGGGGTCAGTTCAGTTTCAGATAGTTCCTTTTTACAGCTTATATTTGTTCTCAAGGTCTATAGGCCCCCTCCAATGCTTAGTCAATGTTAACTACAGGGTTTTAATCTGTTGCACCTGTCACTTCCAGAATGGTTCCCTCTTCTTTGTTTAATTTGGCTTCCTCTGTTTACAAGTCTCTTCAATGTCTAATTTCCACCCTGACACAAGGGGGCAAAGGTGGTCACTTATTTAGGCTCACTTGTTCACTTGTGTTGTGGGGAGGGAGGAACACAGCAAATAAATATCTCTGGCATGTGTGGGGAGTACTCACAGTGTATGGACCACGTTCGTGCTGTGTGCTTTCCAGGTCTACACTGCTCAGACTCCAGGGTGCTCTGCAAGGGCACTGTCCAAAATGGGCCCTGTGTTTTGTGCACTTCCAAGTCTAAGCCACTCGGGTTCAGGTTCTCAGGTACTCCACAAGGGTACAGACTCTGTTGGGCATGCGTTTTGTGCCCTCCCCAGGTCCAAGCAGCTCAGGCAACCAGCTGCTTGGCAAGCACACTGTCCCAGGTGGACCGTGTGCCTTAATCTCCCCAGTCCGCATCACTTGGTTTCCCGGGTGTGCTGCACACCATCTCAGGTGTGCTGTGTGTCTCCTCCGGGGAGCTGATCTCAGGCTGCAACTCTCCCGGCAGATGTCAGCCATACAGGATCACAGGAGACGTGGTTAGCAACTGGGAGCCTGTTCACAGTTTGGTGGAGGACGCCAGTCTCCGGGGCTGAAATTGTCCCTCACCTTCCAGTTCTGGCTGTCACATGCCTGCCTCTCTGCCTCCAGTGAGGCGAGGGGCCTGTATGCAGCCCACTAGCGCTCCTTTGGTATTCGCTCAATCCTTGTTCTGTGAATGGACCAGGCTGTGCATTAGGTTAGAGACCTTCACAGGGAAGTTCTCTCTCTTTCTTTTTTTCCCTCTCTCTGGCTATCCCACAGTTTGGGTTGCTATTTCACATTAGCTCCCTCAGATTGTCCTCAGGGCATTCAGGCCCAGTCCTTACCCCAAGCATGCAGCCTGCACCTCCCTGTCTAGCCCCTGCTCACTGGGCTACCTTCTCTACTGGGAGTTGTGGAGGCGCATATTCTGTGAGGGTTTTTTGTGTTTTTTTTCCTTCCCCTCCTGGCTGTGTTGTCCTCTGAGATTCCAAAACTCCCCACAGAGCTGCTGGTGAGAGGGTTTCCTACTATTTGGAAACTTCTCCTTCATGACTCCCTCCCCAGGACAGGTCTCTGTCCCTAACTCTTTTGTCTCTCTTTTTGCCTTTTTTATTTTGTCCTACCTCCTGAAAAAAATGGGCTGCCTTTCTGGGTGCCTGGTGTCCTCTGCCAGAGTTCAGAAGTTGTTCTGTGGAAGTTGTTCAGCATTCAAATGATCTTTTGATGAATTTGTGCTGGAGAGAGTGGTCTCCTAGTCCTATTCTTCTGCCATCTTGTGACTGCCCCTCATGCTCAGCTTTCTGTATGGTCTAACTCTCACATCCATACATGACTACTGGAAAAACTATAGCTTTGACTAGACAGAGTTTTGTTGGCAAAGTAATGTCTCTGCTTTTTAATATGCTGTCTAGGTTGGTCATAGCTTTTCTTCCAAGAAGCAAGTGTCTTCAATTTCATGGCTGCAGTCACCATCTGCAGTGATTTTGGAGCCCAAGAAAATAAAGTCTCCCACTGTTTCCATTGTTCCCCTATCTATTTGCCATGAATTGATAAGACTAGATGCCATGATCTTAGTTTTTTTAATGTTGAGTTTTAAGCCAACTTTTCCACTCTCCTCTTTCACTTTCAACAAGAGGCTCTTTAGTTCCTCTTTGCTTACTGCCATAGGGTGGTGTCCTCTGCATATCTGAGGTTATTGACATCTTTCCCAGCAATCTTGATTCCAGCTTGTGCTTCATCCAGTCCAGCATTTCTCATGATGTACTCTGCATGTAAGTTAAATAAGCAGGGTGACAATATACAGCCTTGATGTATTCCCTTCCCAATTTGGAACCAGTCTATTGCTCCATGTCCGGTTCTAACCATTGCTTCTTGACCCGAATACAGATTTCTCAGGAGGCAGGTAAGGTGGTCTGCTATTCCCATCTCTTAAAGAATTTTCCAGTTTGTTATGATCCACACAATCAAAGGCTTAGGTGAAGTTAATGAAGCAGAAGCAGATGTTTTTCTGGAGCTCTCTTGCTTTTTCTATGATCCAGTGGATGTCGGCAATTTGATCTCTGGTTCCTCTGCCTTTTCTAAATCCAGCTTGAACATCTTAAGTTCTTGGTACTGTTGAAACCTCACTTGGAGAATTTTGAGCATTACTTTGCTAGCATGTGAGATGAGTGAAATTGTGCAGTAGTTTGAATATTCTTTGTCTTTGCTTTTCTTTGGGATTGGAATGAAAACTGACCTTTTCCAGTCCTGTGGCCACTGCTGAGTTTTCCAAATTTTCTGGCATATCAAGTACAGCACTTTAACAGTATCATCTTTTAGGATTTGAAATAGCTCAACTGGAATTCTATCACCTCCACTAGGTTTGTTCATAGTGATGCTTCCTAAGGCCCACTTGACTTCACATTCCAGGATGTCTGGCTCTAGGTGAGTGATCACACCTTCGTGCTTATCTTGGTCATGAATTAGTTCTTCTGTGTATTCTTGCCACCTCTTCTTAATGTCTTCTCTTCTGTTAGATCCATACCATTTCTGCCCTTTATCGAGCCCATCTTTGCATGAAATGTTCCCTTGGTATGTCAAATTTTCTTGAAGAGATCTCTAGTCTTTCCCATTCTATTGTTTTTCTCTATTTCTTTGCATTGAGCACTAGGAAGGCTTTTTTTAAAAATCTCTCCTTGCTGTCCTTTGAACTTTGCATTCAGATGGGCTTATCTTTCTTTTTCTCCTTTGCCTTTAGCTTCTCTTCTTTTCTCATCTATTTGTAAGGCCTCCTCAGACAACCATTTTGCATTTTTGCATTTCTTTCTCTTGTGGATAGTCTTGTCACTGCTTCCTGTACAATGTCATGAACCTCCATCCATCATTCTTCAGGCACTTTGTCTTTCAGATCTAATCCCTTGAATCTGTTTGTCACTTTCACTGTGAGGGATTTGATTTAGGTCATACCTAATGGGCTAGTGGTTTTCCCTACTTTCTTCAATTTAGGTCTGAATTTGGCAATAAGGAGTTCATGATCTGAGTCAGATGAGTCAGTCTGCTGAGTCAGCTGAGTCACAGTCAGCTCCAGTCTTGTTTTTGCTGCTGTGTCTTCTGTTGTGTTGTTGGAAGAGGGTGCTTGCTATGACCAGTGCATTCTCTTGACATAACTCTGCTAGCCTTTGCCCTGCTTCATTTTGTACTCCAAGACCAAACTTGCCTGCCAACCCAGGTATGTCTTGATTTCTTACTTTTGCATCCCAGTACCCTATGATGAAAAGGACATCTTTTTTTTTTTTTGGTTTTAGTTCTAGAAGGTCTTATAGGTCATCATAGAATTGTTCAACTTCAGCTTCTTCAGCATTAGTGGTTGGAAATAGACTTGGATTAGTGTGATATTGAATAGTTTGCCTTGGAAATGAACAGAGATCATTCTGTCATTTTTGAGATTGCACCTGAGCACTGCAGTTTGGACTTTTTTGTTGACTATGAGGGCTACTCCATTTCTTTTAAAGGATTCTTGCCCACAGTAGTAGATATAATGGTCGCCTGAATTAAATTCGCCCATTCTGGGACATTTTAGTTCACTGATTTTTAAAATGTCATTGTTCACTCTTGCCATCGCCTGTTTGACCACTTCCAATTTACCTTGATTCATGGGCCTAACATTCCAGGTTCCTATGCAATATTGTTCTTTACAGCATCAGACTTTCGTCCCATCACCAGTCACATCCACAACTGGGCATTGTTTTCACTTTGGCTCCATGTCTTCATTCTTTCTGGAATTATTTCTCCCCTCTTCTCCAATAGCATATTGACCACCTACTAATGTGGGGAGTTCATCTTTCAGTGTCCTATTTTTTTGCCTTTTCATATAGTTCATGGAGTTCTCAAGGCAAGAATATGAAGTGGTTTTCCATTCTCTTCTCCAGTGGACCACATTTTGTCAGAACTCTCCACCATGTCTTGGGTGGCTCTATATGGCATGGGTCATAGTTTCATTGAGTTAGACAAGGTTGTGGTCCTTGTAATCAGTTTGATTAGTTTTCTGTGATTGTGGTTTTCATTCTGTCTGCCCTCTGATGGATAAAGATAAGAGGCTTATGAGAGCTTCCTGGTGGGAGAGACTGACTGTGGGGCAACTGTGTCTTGTTCTGATGGGCAAGGCCATGCTCAGTAAATCTTTAATCCAATTTTCCGAGGGGCTGTGTTCTCTCCCTGTTTTGGCCTGAGGCCAAACTATGGTGGGGGTAATGACAGTAATGGCGACCTCCTTCAAAAGGACTTGTGCGAGTACTGGTGTATTCCATGCCCCTGACCCTGCAGCAGGCCACTGTCAATGCACGCCTCTGCAGGAGACGCCTCGATACACACAGGCAAGTCTAGCTCAGTCTCATGTGGGGACACTGTTCCTTTCTCCTGGCTCCTGGTGTGCAGGTTTTGTTTGTGTCCTCCAAGAGTCTGTGTCCCCAGTCCTGTGGAAGTTCTGTAATCAAATCCCACTGGCCTCCAAAGTCAAATTCCCTAGGGCTTCTCAATTCCTTGCCAGATCCCCAGGTGGGGAAATCTGTTGTGGGTCCTAGAACTTTCTTAACAATGTGAGAATTTCTTTGGTATAATTGCTCTGCAGTTTGTGGGTTGTCTGCTCTGCAGTTCCATGGTGGGTCTAGTGTCAACCTCCTCCAAGAGGGCTTACGCCACTTGTTGCATGTCCCAGGTCTGCTGCAGCCAGAGCCCCTGTCCCCAGTGCAGGCCACTGCTGATCTGAGCCTCCATAGCAGGAGACACTCAAAGTCAGGTCTGGCTCAGTCTTTTTGGAGTCTCTGGGTCCTGGTGCGCACAAGGCTTTGTTTGAGCCCTCAGACCATTTCTAGAGGGTATGGGTTTGGTTCTAAACATAATTTTGCCCCTCATACCATCTTGTTGGGGCTTCTCCTTTACCCTTGGATGTGGGGTACCTTTTTTGGTGGGATCCAACATTCTCCTGGTGATGACTGTTCAGCAGCGATTTGCAGTTTTGGAGTTCTCACAGGAGAAGATGAGCACATGTCCTTCTACTCCGCCATCTTGTTTTATGCATCTTGCCACATTAGAGTAGAATTTAAAAGAAACTTGGTTATAAGGACATGTTTTAACTACCTGGCCACTGTGACAACCAGCCACTCTCCCACATTTCCCAACAACCCCTGAAGGAGAATGTACTTTCCTCACTAAGATTCCCTTGGTTGATGCCCGGAGTCCAACTACAAAATCTCTCCCAAGCAGAAACCCACTTTTAGGAGCAAAAGCTTACTATTTCCATAGGCAGACAATTTTTAGATCTTTGGACAGCTCTGGATAATAGAAAATGGCAACATCTAATTTTTCCTCCTTTTAGAAGATGGAAGAAACTGTGATCAACATATAATGTCCAAGCAATGTGGCCCTTCTTTTGTCTCTAAAATGGTAGAAAATTGTTCAGCAATGTGTTAGGGCTGCCCTGACCAAATACCACAGACTGGGTGGCTTAAATAACAGAAATCTATTTGCTTACAGTTCTGGAGGCTGGAAGTGCAAGGTTAAGGTGTTGGCAGGTTTGGTTTCTCCTAGGGACATCTCTTTGGCTTGCAGATGGCTGCCTTCCAGCTGTGTCTTCACCTGGCCTTTCCTCTGTGCAAGGACATCCCTAATATCTATCTCCCCTTATACGGACATCAGTCATATTGGATTAGGACCCCACCCATAGAACCTAACCTCAATCACCTCTTTACAGGCTCTGTTTCCAAATACAGTCCAATTGGGTTTTGGGGCTTCAACATGTGAATTGGTTGGGGAGTGTACAATGCAGTCCATAATAGGACTTCCTTCTATAGATTCTCTCAGTACGGGGCTATACACATGTGAGACAAGAGAACTGCACCGATGTAGAGTAACTGACAGTCCACCTACTTGCTTCAAGCCTCAGAGCTTGGGAACACTTTGGGTCTGCTCTCTCCTTGCAGAGTTTTAATTCTTATTTGCTGCCCATAAGTCTTACTGTGTCCTCAGTCACTTCAGTCGTGTCCAGCTCTTTGCGACCCTATGGACTGTAGCCCACCAGGCTCCTTTGTCCATGGGATTTTCCAGGCAAGAACACTGGAGTGGGTTGCTATGCACTCCTTCAGGGGATCTTCCTGACCCCAGGATCAAACCCCTGTCTCCTACACTGCAAGCAGATTCTTTACCCACCTGGGAAGCCCAAGTCTTATTACACTCATCCAAATGTGCTTACAGTGCACTTGAGGATCCCATGGAGGCCCATCTTCAGTTTAAAACAAACAAGACAGTAATATACTATAAAGTCATTAACAAACAGGTCCTCAGTTTCTAAGTGGAATGTTACTAATCCAATTTTGGTAACCTAAATCTCTTTTATTTTCTTGCTTATTTCCCTATTTCCTTCAAACTTTTTTTTCCTTCAGAATTGTGTTCCTGAAAATGAGCATTTTGTGAATCAATAATTACTCTTGGTGTGCTTAGATATAATTTTTCCAGAAACTAATAGTGTTTGTTTGTTGTTGTTATTTGCTGTTAGTTTGTTGTTTGGCAGTGAAAAGTTTAAACACATGCATCTTGTTTTAGGTTTTCAGGTTGTTTGCCTAATGAAAGCAATACATATCTGAGAAATATTTGTAACAGCTAAGTAGGTCAATGTAAAATGCTCAAACAAAACAGAAAGTCACTGTATCTGAGATAAGAAAATGTTGATGAAGCCAAAAACTAAAATGAAAGAAATTTATGAAAATGAAGGAAACTGTTTCAGGTGACATTCAAACTGGAAACTGTTCTCTTTCCACCAAAAAGCCCCCATGGTCTTAATACAAAGCTCTCAGAAGGCATTTCAGATACACACAGGTAGAGGCTAAACTGACAGTCATGCTACCCGGATTCAGAGGATTTAGGCTGTAACATTCAGTAGGATAAGAACATGCGCAGAGGGGCTGGGAATTCCCATAAATTACTACCTCAGCCCTTAGACCAGGAAGTCACTCAGCACTGATCAGATGGGACAGACAACACAGGAGGCAGGAGCAAGGTGACTGCTGAGGTAAGACCAACTGGGACAATGATGGAATTGGGAGCTCCAAACATATCACCACACACACACACTCAAAGGTGCAATGGGGGAGGGGTGGGGGGATAACACTGGAGAATCCAGTAATCCATCATTATTTACATACACAACTCAGGTGAGTGGACACGTGTCAAGCTGATTGTTCAGAAACCACATCTTGTTTATTTCACTCTGCCCTCACAGGCCTTCCTGAGTTTTTAGTAAGAATCCTTGCATGGGAAGACCCTTCCAAAGGCTGCTGAAGAGAAGGATCTGATGGAAAGCAGGGTGAGGAGATGTCGATTAACTATTGCTTTAAAATCCAGGGTCCAGAATGCAAATAATGGGGATTAAAGCTTTTTGCAGAAACAGACCGAATAGGAGTGGTTTTCAGGGAGTTGGACAGCTTTATACAGACCCCAGAATACAGTGTTTCAACCATCAAAAATCTCCCTGACTATCCACCCTTTCTCTCTTTCTCCTTACGTGGTCCCTTTCCCTTCTTCCTCAAATCAGTTTCTCATTCAGTAAATTCTTACAAGCACTAGGCTAGTCAGGGTGGGCATCAGCATTTTCCCTGCGGACAGGAGTATGAATGAGCTTACGGTCTGCAGACAGCCATCTCTGCCCAGGTGTTTTCACAGACCACAGGGCTCTGGGCCTGAGGAGTGGTAATTACTGCAGCCAGAGAGGAGAGGGGAGGGTTCCAGGGTGGATTCACAGAGGACAAATTATACATTCAGCCCAAAGCTCTTTGATTCAAAAGGTAAATCAGAGTTACCTGCGGTCACCCCATGCAAAGTGCTCCTTGAAAGACACCTCCCACGTCTCAGATATCAAATGATCCTCCTGCAGATTTATCAAAGTAGGATTAGCAGAGCCGGCCACCCTTCAGTTCTGCTCCCCTTTTCTCTCCACATCTTTGTTTGTCCAAATAGTTATTTTAGTGAGTGAGAATAAAGAATGAGAGGTAATTAGTGTTTCTTGTAATATTTCATGTTTAGTTTTGTAATCCTTCTGTCAGGTTTATTTTCATGTTAAGCAAAGGAAGTCCCACTGGAATATTATAATCTCTTCTCAGTGTTAGCAGAAATCCATGGTGTTTAAGTTAATAAAGAATTTATCAAGAAAACGAAGGCTTTCCTTGAGAGCATCAGTTTAAAGAACACGTCATTTTTCAGAGCTTGCCTTGCCCCACAGTGTTTTGTTTCTGGTTTCATTTTGATTTTTGTTTGTTTGTTTGATTTGGTTTGGTTTTTTGCACCACAATGTTTAGGGCTGGAAATGAGCACCTTTCTAAAAAGCCGGGTAGGGGGGTTAGATTCGAATTGCAAGGTTACATCTGCACCCCAGGATACTGCACCCACAGGGCCTTATACTTGCCTGCAGGGCCCCAGGGTCACTGTAGTAGCCTCCTGATCTGCCTCCCGCCTCTTACATTGCCTGTGGCTACCAGCCCTTGAAGTATTGAGGGCTATTGAGACCTCATTGCTCCAAAGTCCCTGAAGCCTACAACTGGTGACTATGTCCTAGGCCCTGACTCCTCAATCTTCCCCTTCGCACACTCACTCCAGGCAAACTATAACTTGACCCCAAGTCCATCTTGCATTTTCCTATCCGCTTGGCTTTCCCTCAGCCCATGCCACCTCTGCAAGGCCAGATCTGCATCTCCTTCAGCCAAGGGCTGCCTCCTTCGCAAGATTTCCTCCACTCCTCCCAGCTGCAAGTGTTCTCTCTCACCCCGTGTGTACCGTGAACTCCATCTCTGTCTGTCTAGAGCAGTGTTCCATTTTTGCTTTGTATTATAGATAGTTGCTTCAGTCGTGTCCGACTCTGTGCGACCCCATAGACGGCAGCCCACCAGGCTCCTCCATCCATGGGATTTTCCAGGAAAGAGTAGTGGAGTGGGTTGCCATTGCCTTCTCTGTATAGATTTCTAATTCCCTAAATAATACATATAGTCTCCTTTTAGAAACTGGAACACTACAGATAAAGCTTAAGGCCTCTCCACCTTCACCTTCAATCCCAAACTCATCACTCTGCTGAGTTTGATGTGTTTCCCTTGGCACAGTGATAAAGAATCTGCCGGCAATACAGGAGACTTGGGTTCCATCCCTGGGTCGGGAAGATCCCCTAAAGAAGGAAATGGCTAGCCACTCCAGTATTCTTACCTGGGAAATCCCATGGACAGAGGACACAACTGAGTGACTAACACTTTCACTTTATATCTACATTGACATGTCTATATATAGACACAGTATTAAATATCTGGTATAGATATGTATATCTATATATGTACTTTATATAGATTATAAACATACCGTATATATAAACATATATAGATATATTTGTGTATTTTTACATGTAAACATATTTAATTCTACAACTTGCTTTTCACACAGCATTGTTTTTTGAGATCTGCCCGTGCTCTTATTATAAATTAAGAGACTGGCTTTTCATTATTCTGTGGGATTTTATCTTCGGGCAACACTTCACACTCTCTTTTAGCCTGTCCTCTATTGGTGGACATTCTGTCCCCTCTGTCTGGGATAGTCTCCAGCCAGATGGCCCAGCTAACTCACCTCCAGGTGTTGACTCCTTGGTAAAGTCGTTTCTGACATTGCCGCATTCCCCTCACCTCTCGTCCTGAACCAAGCATCTCTGCCCTCTTGAGTCACCACCCCTTCAGTTTCTGGTGCTGAGAAGACCAGCACCCAGGTTTTTCTCCCTGTGTCAGGTGCTTCCTTGAAAGCCCTGGCACTTGATCGCCAAAGTGCTAGAGGTTCAGCTTCTAACCTGCACACTAATCAGCGTGTTCCTCTGCCAACACAATCTCTCTCTTACTTTCCAAGAAACCAAGGTGCTGACTTTTAAAATAACAACAGGTTGAACAGTTGGTACACACTTCTATGTTTTCACGAGAGCTCCTTAGAGATGGTCATTTATTGCCATGTCTTGGGAACTTGGCACAGAACATGACACATGGTAAGTCCTCAATAAATAGATGCTGAATCAGTGTATATTTCTCACACATGACTGCAAGTTCCTTGAAGTCAAGATTTGTATCTGAATCATTTGACACTCTCTCAAGTCTTTTTCCTTTAAACTTTTCATTTTGTATTGAAGTATAGCCAATTAACAATGTTGTGATAGTTTCAAGTGAACAGGGATGGGACTCAGCCAGACATATACATGTATCAATTCTCCCCCAAACTCCCCTCCTGTCCAGGCTGCCGCATAACACCAAGCAGAGTTCCATGTGCTATACGGTAGGAAGAGAACTGGAGAAGAGAACCTGGTTACACTTTGGCATAACCAGGCCAAAGAAAGAAAAAGGATTTTTTTTTTTTTTTTTTCAGAGAAGACGGAAAGATGAGCTGCTGACCCTCCCTGCACAGTGATGGAAGGATGCTGGAGAGAGGCTGTGCCCTTTCTGGGCTCCAAACAGCACAAGGTTCTGAACCTGGGCCTAGTGTGTCTCTCAATGTTGGGGAGACTTCCTTTCAGGAAGAGACCAGGAGCTCTAGGCCAGTAGTATGGTTTATGAAGACACTTAAAAAGAGAGTGGCTGGCCTGAGGTTCTGCTGGTCTGTCTTGTGTCAGCAGACAGAGTCTCACAGTGGCTCTGAGGGCCTCCTTGAAAACTTCCATCAGCCCTGCCTTGGCCTTGGCCACCCTATCCTGCTCCAGGGTCTCCAGCGATCAGCCCTGGCTCTCAGAAAACCTCGTCTACATTTCAGGGAGGCAAGTTCTAGCTCTTAGAAGAGCTTTCTGGAAAGGGCCCTTTAAGTTTTGATGAGTTTTCTTTACCAGGTTCCTATGAGCCTGGTCTCCAGAGTGGTCCAGCACCAACCCTTCTCCTCACAACATTTAGAAGATAACCCCCTGCTTAAAATCTTCAGTGACACCCCTCAACCTTCTCCCACTCCCATACCTCCAGGATAAAATTATAACTCAAGCTGTCCCTGCACTGGTTCCTGCCTCAACGGGCCACACTGTCTCGTGCTGTCTACATTTAAGCAAACCTAGCCTCACAGAGCTCCTTGGATCCATCAGGTTCACTCTTGACTCAGAGCTTCTGTGCATGCAGTTCTTTCTGCCTGGATCACTGTTCACCTACACGCCACATGGCCTCAAGTCTCTCTCCTCAAGTCTCATCCCTTCTTGAAAAACCTCACTGGTTGGGTTTATCACCTCCCTATATGATTCTACATACCCAAGACATCCCCATTGGAGCCTGATGAGTGTTACTGCTAGTTTAATAGTGCACCATAAGCTCTCTAGGGCTAGAGTCCATAGCTGCCTGTATCATTTTGGCATCCCAGGTGCCTAGCACAGTGCCAACACAGAATAAGTGTTCACTAAACAGTGAAGACAAAAATGAAAAGAGAGTCTTCCCTGCCCCCATCCTACAGTGCCTCCAGGGGCGAGTCCCTCCTTGAAGTCTTTTGTTGGTTAAAAATCCCTGGGGGTTTCTGATTTAGAGTCTTTCCCTTGAGGGCTGCACTATGTTTTAAGAAAATGCCTATTCCCAGCTGCACAGTTTAGGTACATAAAATTTGCGTATTGCAATAAATACTTGGCCTCATGAATTTCTAGCCTGTTAAATAACAGAACTTAAAATGCTAGGTAAGCATGTAAAAGAAGATAGCATCATAAATACCAGAAAATTACAGGTTGGTGATTTTTTTTTTCCCTTTGATCTTGGAACTTTCTACCAGATGAAAAAGTGATTGCCTCAGAGAGAGTCTGGAGTAGAGTTTTTTCCTTGCCTGGCTTGCTGCTGACCAGTTTGGAGCAAGGAGGCAAGCACCCACTTTGGCAGACGCCAGCTAGGGTGATGAGTTCCCAGTTCACAACAAATCTCCCTTCTCTAGGAATGTTCCCAAACAAAGCGGTGGGCAATCAGTGACTATATCTGCTGTGTGAGAGGAACTGGTTAAAGGAGAGATCCCTGATCCAAGCAGAGTCATCTGATCTTTCTTCTGGAATTTGAAACTTGAATCATTTTATGTACCCAGTGGCTATGATACTGACCAAGGTTCTTGGCCTTCCTTAATCAATAGAAATTGACTAGAGGTCAGACAAGAAATTCAGGCCAGGCTTTATTGGGGCTTAAGGCAATGGCAACCCACTCCAGTACTCTTGCCTGGAAAATCCCATGGGTGGAGGAGCCTGGTAGGCTGCAGTCCATGGGGTCGCTAAGAGTCAGTCATCACTGAGAGACTTTACTTTCACTTTTCACTTTCATGCATTGGAGGAGGAAATGGCAACCCACTCCAGTATTCTTGCCTGGAGAATCCCAGGGACGGGGGAGCCTAGTGGGCTGCCGTCTATGGGGTCGCAGAGTCGGACAGGACTGAAGTGACTTAGCAGCAGCAGCACCAACTGCCGGAGGAAGTGAAAAAAGAAACAAATTACCTTGCTTGCTCCCCAAAGGTGGGAGGGCAACCTTGTCCCTTATATGGGGTGAGGGCAGGAGTGTATCCAGTGGCCTGGCTGAAGGGGTCCCTTAGGTGGTTTGCCCACCCCTTTGGTGGTGTTGGGTGGAGGGGGCCTGTGCAGTCCCTCCTTTTTCTCCCAATACCCATTTTTTGCTCCTGACTCTTCAGAAAGGGCAGTTGGGTTTTCTGTCTTTTTGTATCTTTTGGTCCAGCGTTTGCCCACTGCACATGTACACAGTTTTTTTTTTTAAGTCTCATATAGTTTCTTTGTATTTTGTAGCTTAAGGAGAGGTGTGTCCAGGTGCAAGCTTCACAGCATTGCAGCAAAGATTCCCAGGTCCCAGGCCTGTCTCAGCTGGAGTATGGGAGTGGAGTTAGCGTAAAGGCAGCCCCTAGAAAGGTGATTCCCAGAGCTGCTGTTGAGGTCTCCTTGCCTTGGCTCTTGCCCTTCCTGAGATCTGAATTCATTTTCTCCTTGATCCTGTGAGCCACTCAGGATCCTTTTAATCCAATATCTTTTTTGGACACACTCATGTATCCATACACCCATCTACCTATTCCAGGTTAAAGGTAGGATTTCACTACTCCAACATTCTCTCATTTTCCAAAGAGAACTGAGCCTGACCAGGAGACGGTGGTGTTCAGCTAGATGGGTCAGGGATCACCTGTCACACGAGGTTTCCTGGTCCCTGTGAAACTGTTTACCTCAAATTGGGACTCAAACTCAGCCAAACCCCAGTTTGGGACTTAAACCCACATGGCTGGGACATGAACCCAGCCAAAACCCACAGTACCTGGTTTCAGGACTTAATGAAGCTCAGGTTCTTGATGTCTCATGGCAGAAAGAATTCAGTGAGAGACAAAGTGACAGGCAAGAAGTGAATTTATTCAGATACAGAGAGAAGCACACTCCACAGAGTGTGGGACATTGCAGAGGACAAATGTGGTGGCAAAATTTGGTGTGGTTAGTATTTATAGGCTGTGTAATTTCATATGCTAATGAGTGGGAGGATTATTCTGGCTATTTTGGGGAAGGGGTGGAGATTTCTAGGATTTGGGCCACCACCCACTCCTTGGTCTTTTAGCAGTGCCTTGGAATTGTCATGGCACCTCTGGGTGTGTCATTTCACTTGCTGATTGAGGATTAAGGGCTAGTCCTGTCTGCCATCTTGGTCCCATTTGATTCTAATTGGTTTATGTTGTGTCCTTGGGCTATGTCATCCTTTCAAAAGTTGTGCCTTGCCCCTTTCCCTCCTGTTACACCTGGGCAAGATGAGGAAGCAACAGGGGCTTGGCTACCTAGAGTTCAATGAGATGGCTTATTCTTCTAAAGAAATAACATTTGACTTGCCTTTCTGATGACTATTTGATTTTAAAAGTAGAGAGAACAATGAATGTAATTACTATTTTGAGTCTGCCAATCAGCATGGGAGGAAAAATCCACCAGTGTGAGGAGATGCCCCATCACGTCAATCACGTGAACTGAAGCAGTGCCCTAGACTTTAGGAAATAAAGCATCTGAATGTTCCGAGGAAAGATAGCCGTGCCTGTAGAGCTGTGCTTTGCAAGGAAATATGGCTCAAGAGGCCTTTTAAAAAATGAAATTCTAACTATAAAATCACAAATAGTCACAGAGAGGAAGAAAAAGGCATGATAACTAGAGAAGCAGGGTGGTTTCAGAGGGAACTCCCTGATAAGCTCAGATTTTAAATATGAAAGAACATGGTCCCCACCCTCAAGGATATCACAGTCTGCTGGAGCAGATAAAACTCTTGCCCTAATACTTCAAACCCAAAGGGGAAAGTGCTGAGAACCCTGGGACAGGGACAAGCCAGTGGCTACTGGGAGTGGGAGGTGACAGCAGCATCTTCCAGCTAAAGGAACAATATCTGTCCTGGCTATTATTTGTTTCATATAGGCTAGGGCAGTGTCCCCATCATATTCTTTATTCTCTGTGTTTAGGGACATAAAGTAAGTACTGGATAACTACTCTATTGCCTGAGTAGTTGACTCCTCATTACACTGGAGATTTCTAGCATTAACAGAGCCTTAAGACATTTATTTATTGCCTGGTAATGAAAGGCACCTGGTGAACATGACCTCCATTCCATCCTTCCACTGTATTTCTGGGTAAGCTGTATTCTTCCCCCTTTACAGATAAGATAACTATCCTTTGGAAGAGAGAAGATGACCTGCCCAAGATGGAGCTAACTCCATCCTGAGTGAAGGCTCCCCGTTCTGCGCTCTGTTTCTTGGGATTTGCTGCAGAATACCCACTCCAACTCCTCATTTTACTTTGCAGCCAGGGAAACAGCCCCACAGCCCAGCTGATTCAGAGAGGTCTTCGGTCCACAGGGGCACAAAGGAAGAGCCAATACTGAAACTTCAGCTGCCTCCTCTGAGGAAAGAGGCATTATTGGAATGCTGGTTTGAAAGCTCAGTCTTGGTAGGACTGAGGCAAACATGACTCTAGCCAGGCATCTGTTTTACCTGGCTAGTTCACCCTTCTGGTTTACCTGGTCCTCAATCTGCCCATCAGAAAAGACCATTTTGCACCCTCATGTGTTTCTTCTACCACTATTTGTCATCTGTCCCCATCATCTGTGACTATTGTTTTTTCATTAGACTCTGAAGTCCTTGAGATCAGCAATTCTAACAGAGTTCCTCAATATGTGTTTGTTACATAGGATTCTTGCTGTTTTGAAAAGATGCAAGACACTTTTTTATTAGTACCCAGGGAAAGGGCTCATTTTGTAAAAGCTTCTTCTGAATGCCATAACAGATACTTTTGGACCTCACTATTTACTCTAACCCCATCTTGGAAGAACCTACAACCTATTCCTTGCTTAGGGTTTTCCATTTGTCTTTTTCTGGTTTAGTCCATTACACGAAAATCTCCCTGACAAAGCTTTCTTGCCAATTTGATATGAGATTCTTCCCATAAATACAGAAAACATAAAAACTCCAAATAAAAGATTGCAAAATTATTCTTTGTTCTGCCAACTGATGAATAGTTTTAAAATGTGGCATACTGACAAAAAAGAATATTTGGCCATAAAAAAAATGAAGTACTGACTCATGCTATGGCATGGATGAACCTTGAAAACATTATGCTAAGTGAAAGAAATCAAACACAAAAGCCTATAGTTTAAGATACTTTTTCTTTTTCCTCATGGCATGTGAGATCTTGATTCCCACTTTTTCTTTCTCCACATGCCATGTGGGATCTTGGTTCCCTGACCAGCAATGGAACTGATGCCGCCTGGACTGGAAGCGTGGAATCTTAACCACTGGACCATCAGGGATGTCCCTATGATATCTTTTATTTGAAATGTCCAGAATTGGCAAATCTTTACAGACAGAAAATAGATTAGTGGTTACCTTGAGTTGCAGGGGGAGGGCTTGGGTGGGTCATAACTGAGGAATTCAGGGTTTCTTTTGTAGATGATGAAAACATTCTAAAATTTATTGTAGTGATAATCATACAATTCCATGAATATACTAAAAACAATTTAATTATATATTTTAAGTAGGTGAATGGTGTGGTATGTGAATTACATCTCAATAAAAGCTGTTACCAAAAAAATTTTTTTTAATTTACTTCTGTTTCACTAACTGAATTTGTTTCCCTTGACAGTTTTTCCCCTCAGACCAAGTCTAACAGAAAAAGCTTGGCAAAAGAATAGGCCCTGCCCAATTCTGCAACCCCTTCAGTTCACACAGGAAGAGTTGCCTTTGTTTTACTGGGTTTAGTAACACGAAGAGTTTTCTGTCTTCACCTGAAAAGACAGGCAGCAAGGCAGACTGTACCACTTAGGAGATGCTAGGCCCCTTCATGAAAAGCCAGGTTCCCCTAGCGACTCAGGAGGGATTGGAAAGGGCCCTTGGTTAAGCCTAAGATTGGATAGAGAAGAGAGATGAAAAATTAGGAGATCAAATCTGCCATCCACAGGCCTTGAAAATACCCAGATAAAGTTAATCTCACTGTCCTGGTGTCCCTTGTTGCTTCTTTCTTTATTAAAAGAGACTTTCTTTCATGTGGTGTTAACTTAAAACGCGACTTAACAAAATAATTGCTACTTCTGTCTTTACATTTTGATTTTTGTCCTATACTACAAAAGACAGCTGAGTTTGCCCTCACATTATAAATCCGGGGCTTGTTATTGATGAATTACTCCAGCTGTGAGCGCACGGATGTGTGTGTGGCGGGGGGGTGGGGGTGGGTGGGGTGGATGTGTGTTGGCGGGGCGGGGGGCGGGGGGAGTTTAAATACAGATCACATTTCATTAATTCTGCCGACTTCCTGGAAGCGCTCTGTTATGTGGTCATAGCGATCGAGCGCCAAAAAGGTTTGCCGCCGGATACTTGTTGGACAGCAGCATTCAGGCAAGGAGGGGAGAGGTGGTCGGATTCAAATAACATGAATAATAAAGCTTTGAAGCTGGGAGGGCGGCACGCAGAGCTGATGCATAATTCATCAGGCAAATTAATCAACTCCCCTTTCCTATGCCCATTGCAATTACTGGGAACACGCAGAGTCATCAGCTTTTTCTCCCTCCCTCCGCCCCTTTCCCAGCCCCGGCAGCGCCTGGAGAAGCCTCTGGACCGCTCCGGGTGAGTCCCGGCCGCCGCCGGCGCGCGTCGCGGCCAGAGCGGACTTTGGAACGCCGATCCCTCTGCCTCCGCGAGACAGGGTTTTCTCCCACTGATGCAGAGCTGCGAGAAGCAGGGGCAGGGTTTTGGTGTGCAGCAGAGCAGAGAGTGGGGACAATTAGTTTTCTTCATGCTTGGCTGAGCCTTAGTGTAGGGACGACCGGCTTAGAGGCAGATTGCAGATAATAGAAGCTTCATTTCCAACTGACCCTCCGAGCAGCGTACCCAACCCTGGAGGAAGGAACAATGCCGACCCCTGCGCTGAATGCCAAAGGCTCCAGCCAAACAACGGGGCAAAAACAAAAGCAATGGACCCGGCTTTGCCTTGAAATGGTTTCTCTAGTCCACACCAAAAGAAAAAAGAAAAAGGTTCCATTGAGGACAGAAAATAAAGTCTGGTAATGAAACATACATTGCTCACACAGCAATAAGCAAACACACACTCGTACACTCGGGCCATTGTGTGGGCAAGTTCCTTTTGACCTGGGATGCGTCTCTGAGAGGGGGGAAAAAAAAGGCGCCACGTTGAAAAGCCCCCACTATGTAACCTTCTAGCTGTAGGATGTCACAAAAAAGGATCCATGATGTGAGTAAGTTGAGATTAACCAGGCATAACAGGAGACGCGAACACAAAAGTTTTCACACAGAGGGAGGAAATGAAGCACCCCTAACACTGGTGCCTTTAACCTTCTTTTCAAGTTATCACTTACTGTGCAACAAGCCACCCCAAGTCTCAGTAGCTTCAAGCAACACCCCAGTTCATCATATTTGGTTCATGTTCTGGCGTCCAAATTTCAGGCAGGGCTTGGTTGGATAATTCATTGGCTCCAGGTAGTATCAATTGAGGTCACTTGATGGTATTTAGTTGGCATCTGGGCTGGGCTGCAGGGTCCCAGATGGCTTTACTTCTTGATCTCTTGTCTAAGAAGGGAAGACTTGATCTCCTGTCTAAGAAGGGATGAAGGAAAGACTGAAACTGTGGACCAGAGGACCAACCAGGAGCCTTTCCATCACCAGCATGGCAGCTCAGGGCTCCCAGAGACAGGAAGTGCAAGTTGTCAGTTTCTTCCTCAAAGCCTGGGTTTGGACTGGCATAGCAGCACTCCCACTATATATATGTATATGATTAACCGCATTCTAAGCGGCTTCCCTGGTGGCTCAGTTGGTAAGAAATCCTCCTGCACTGTAGGAGACATGAGTTCGATCCCTGGATTGGGAAGATCCACCTGGAGAAGCGAATGGCAACCCACTCCAGTATTCTTGCCTGGAGAATCCAGGCTGAGGAGCCTGGCAGGCTACAGTCCACAGAGTTGCAAAAAGTTGGACACGGCTGAAGCAGCTGAGAACGCATGCAAGCATATTCTATTGGTCAAAGCTGTCATAGAGCTTCCAGAGGAGGGACACAGATCTCACTACTCAACTGAAGGAGTACAAATGAATGTGCAGTCACCTTTAATTCACCATGCATGTAGTCAGGATAGGTAGCAGAAAAGTTTAGTTTATCTCAGTGTGCTAAGTGGCATCTGGAAACAATGAAAGAAGCAAAGAGAATCACCCTTTCATTTACTGCCCAACAGCTCCAGTTACAAGTTTCTGGAAAGGTCGGCCTAGGTAAAGCTTAGAGGGGATATAGGATGTGTGTGGGGTAGGAGAAGAGGGCTCCAAATCAACTTCCCTCATCTCCAATTCAAGTGTTATTTTCTTTTTCCAGATTTGCCTTAAACTCATGGTCAACTTTCTCGAGTTTGGTATCTGAACCATCATCATTTTGTGATGGGTGCAGGCTCTAAAGTATTTCTTCAATGAATGAACAACTCTAACTAGGCTGTTTTTTAAAATTTAATGTAATCTTTAAAAAAATTTTATAGGGTTATAGTTGATTTACAAAGTTGTGTTCGTCACAGAGAACTCTACTCAATACCCTGTAATGATCTAAATAGACTCCTTGAGGGCAGAAATTCATCTTAAACTTCTTTGTGCTCATCAGGATCTGTGCAGCGCAAGGACAGTGCACGCATTGGTCTTGTGGTTTTGTGTTTCCTTTTCTTCAGTTGATTACGACTCTTCCATCCGGACATATGTTATTGAAAGGAAATTTCACTACAAGGTAGTTTGTCTTCTACAGACTTGTTTTGCCCACTCATTCTTTCTGGGTATTTTCCTTCCACTTTATGGAATGGTGCTATGATTTGATGTGTGTCCCCCTAAAATTCACATGTCAAAGCACTAACTCCCCAGCATGATGATCTTAGGAGGTGGGACCTCTGAAAGGTGATTAGTTCATGAAAGTGGAACCCTCATGGTTGGCATTAGTGCCCTTATAAAAAAAAAAAAATAGACCTCAGAGAGTTCTCTTGCCCTTTCTGCCATGTGAGGACACAGACAGAAGTTGGGTACCTATGAACAAGGAAGCATGTCTTCATCAGATACTGAATCTGCCAGAATCTTGATCTTGGACTTCCCAGCCTCCAGAACTAGGAGAAATAAATGTCTGCTATTTGTAAGTCACCTAGTCTGTTGGTATCTTGTTAGAGTAGCCCAAATGGACTAAGACAGATGGTTTTCTCTTCTTACTCTATGGTTTACACTTTGAGGAAAAAGTTCAATGTCTCCTGTTCACAAGACTTGGTTTCATGGGACATCTTGGGGTTTCTAGGCTCTACTCAGTTATGGGATGCTGGGCAGGGACTCAAACGACACAGCTGCAGGGGAATGACTTGCAGGAGAGTTAAGAGAGTCACCCCTTTTGTTAGTGCTTCGCATCTGTCAAATGCCAATTCAGACTTCCATCAGCGGGCATATTTAAAAGGATCTGTGTTAGGGAAATTTGTTATCCATGCATTTTCGATGAGAGCCAATTCTATTAACTCCTCTGGAGCCCCATGCATTATGGCTGGGCTTTTAGGAGGGAGCTTTGAATAAACTTTTCAGTGATTTCACAACACCTCCATTATGGCTGTTCCATTATGAAGCAGATGAACATTTTCTTGAACAATTAGACAGGGCTGTGTCGAATAAAGAGTGAGGTTTGCCTGAGATCACGGAAACCTATCTGCTTAGGTGATTCATTTTCTTCCAACAAGGCAGCCTATAATAAGCTTTTCTTCTGGAGCCTTGTCTAGCTTCCCATTTCAATTAGTGACAATGACTGGAGAATAGGAGGAATATCTTCTTCATGTCCTTGTGCTGCAAACAAGGCTGGCCAATGATGAACAATGAGGGAGGGGAGGGGATGCGGAGTGGGGGCAGGGGCGCAGCTGCAAAGAAACCAGCCTGCTTTCCCAGAGAGACTCCACAGTGCTGGGGTGAGGTCCTCCACAGGAATCAGGTGGCAGAGCTAAGATGGGGAAAAAAACCTTTCAGTTGGTGTGTAGTCCAGTATGGAAGCGGGTCACCACAGGGAGAGCAGCAGGCACAACATGACCCTAAGCATCACTGCCTCGCTCCATGACTGAAGCTGATCTTATCCTTGACGCTGGCCCCTGAAATTTGGGGTAAATTGAACTGTCACACTGTCCACAGTCATTTGTACATGTATGTTTCTTGACACAGTTCTGCCCTATTGCTGTTTTGTACATGGTGAGTTTCATCACTTCCTGCCACCAGGCATGTCAACTAATCATTCTCTGAGAGGTGATGTCAGTGTGAGAGAAATCCAGTATCACAAATTCATTCATTCATTTATTCATTCTCTCAGTAAATGAGCACTTCCTGGGCACATATCATCTACCTTGATTTCCAGGTATGCCAAATACTCTGTCATGAGCTAGAGGGGTGAACTTTCTACCTTTTTGTGTTTGCTCTCTCATCCAGCCCACTTCTCTTGCGCTCCATCTCTACATACAGTTCACCTTTGGCAAATACTGACAGCTTGCCTCTCCATTCCAGACCCTGGTTTTAGGTACCTGCAACACAACAGTGACCAGAGCACAGTTCAGTTCAGTTCAGTTCAGTCGCTCAGTCGTGTCCGACTCTTTGCGACCCCATGAATCGCAGCACGCCAGGCCTCCCTGTCCATCACCATCTCCCGGAGTTCACAGGGTTAACTTCCTTGGGCCACTGTGACAAAGACCACACACTGGGGAGTGTGGGGTGCTTAAAACAACAGAACTTCATTCTCTCACAGGTCTGGAGGCTGAGAAGTCCAAAATCAAGGTGTCAGCAGGGCCACACTCTCTCCCAGATCCCTAGGTGAGGACCCTTCCTTGCGTCCTCCCAGTTTCTGTGATTTGCTGGCAATCCTTGATGTTCCTGGACTTGTAAGTGCATCATCCCACTCTCTGCCTCGGTCTTCATTGGGCGTTCCCCTGTATCTCTTCAAATCATCTTCTTCTGTGTATCTGTCTCTGTGGCTCTTCTTATAAGGACACCAGTCATATATAGGATTAAGGACCTACCCTTGGATGCATGCTCAGTCATGTCTGACTCTTTTATGACCCCCATGGACTGTACCCCACCAGGCTTCCTGTCCATGGGATTTCCCAGGCAAGAATACTGGAGTGGGTTGCCATTTCTTCCTCCAGGGGATCTCCCCAAACTAGGGGTGGAACTCCGTGTCTCCTGCATTGGCAGGCAGATTCTTTACCACTGAGCCACCTGGGAAGCCCAAGGACCTGCCTTATTCTAGTATAAGCTTATCTAAACTATTTACACCCTATTTCCAAATAGAGTCATATTCTGAGGTTCTAGGAAGGACACAAATTTGGCAGCGGGGGCAGGGGTGGGGGCAGACGGGGCAGAGTTGACTTTGTTCTATCCAGGACACTGCTCTTCTGAGAGTGCACAGAGGGAAGCAAGCCTAGCAAAAAAGTCATGGCCACCTTTAGTAAGAGGCAACGTGGGGAAAGTCTGGACAAAGCCCAAAGAGAGACGCAGGTAAGTGAGACACCCGCTCTGGAAGGTGGTTTGCACGTAGAGAAGAGAGAGGATATTCCCAGCCAGATCTTGAGGCAGCAGTGTAGGAGACACAGTTTTTATTTTATTTAGTGGAATGCCAAACCTTTGAGCTGGCCCAGACTCCTGGTGACTTGTCATACCTCCAGTGTGCCCACGCCCCAGCCTGCCAGGTGACCTCCCCAGCTCCTTTCCCTCAGTGCTTGGCTCTCCACTGAGGACCTCTCTGTGGCAAGAATTAGCAAAGAAAAGGAAATGTAAGGGGGAAAGAGATTTCCCCCAAGGCCCATTCATTACAGAACTTCACAAAGAGGCAAATTGAAGCAAAAGACCAGACAGTCACGCAGGAGTCCTAAGCCTCTCCCTAATCCCCAGCCCCCACCACCTGGTCTGGCAACACCTGTGGTCCCAGTCTCCCCTAGTGCTCCTCTTGCTCCTCCAGGGTACACAGAAGGTAGCAGGAACATAGGTTTCCCCTGGCTATCAACAAGAGAAATCAAAAAAAGGAGCTGATTGAGTTCTTCTATAAAATGAGAAGATTGAGGGGCGGACTGGGAGAACCTTACTTGCAAAAAGACAGACAGGGTAACCACTCCCATGACCACTAACCAGCATGTCAACATGTACACATCCTTGCAGTGTTGTTTTGGCTGGAAAAGGCCTCTTGGGTACAAAGGTGCCTCTGGACCTGACTCAAGCCAGCACTCTGTCTCCAGCAACCTATGCTACACACATAGGTATATCATTAAAAGTCCTGCCCTGTTTTAAAAGTCCTTTTGGCAAGGATGTTTTATAAGGGGCTTGATAACAGTTTTAATGTATCAAAATGGTACATTGTGCTCGTTGTATACATTGTGATACAAAATGATTAAATGTGCTACCAAAGCTAGATCCTGTATTAGAACCTGCACCTAAATGTTTATAGGTCCCCAATCATCCAGAGTGGTGGCAGTTTGACAAAGTCTTTAGTGTTAGCGATCAGGATCCAGTCTGATACAGTGTTTAATAAAGTGCCAAATGTAGCTGATTAGATGCTCGGGTGATGGCTGTCACTCACTGCAGGGCCCCACCCCCTTCCACTCTGGGAATGTGGTCTACACCAGGTAAGATACAAAAATGTCACACAAGGACAAGGGCGATCCTGGACTGGGAGCAAAGAGAGATGAGCTGCAAGATTAACCTGTAAGCACATCTCACATGTCCTGCTGACCAGGGGGAGGTTCTGCCTTGATCCCCACCTTGAGTTCTGGCACAAAGGGCCCCTTTCTATTACCTCACACTCTAGGAAAGGTGAAACACCTTGACAATCCTTAGAAAAACCAGAACACCTCTTCTCCCCTGCTCAGATGAATAAAGACCAGGACATCGGAGTTAACATCATTGTGTGACACATACCAGCATCTTAGCCACATGAGATGTGTCAGCCTCAGGCACGCCTGTCCAGGACAGTATGAGTTACCTGAGCTGTTTTCTGGATTTCTCAGAGCCCTCTGTGCTAACCCGGAACCTGTTCCTCAGTTCTGGAAACCCAGCTTCTTCTCTCCCACTGTGTATCATCACCCCTTCCTCAGTGCTACTGATAGTTCCTGATAACAGATACCCTGTCTGGATCCCCTGGTCTCAAGCTACTGCCTCTGGATTCAGATTCATACAGGCAGCTTGCTGCTTCTCCAAGATGATAAGTGCTTCATCTTTACACAGAGCCAACTGTTCCTTACTCCACCATCACTGCCTCTTACCAAGGGGCTGTTGGAACCTTGTCAGGTCTTCTGGACACCTGCCTTTTATCCTGTGTCCTCTGTGTGAACATCACAGCCCCAGGACTGTGTGAAAATCCCCGCCAGTGGGCATAGGCTAAGTGCTAATATAGCACTGAGACACACCAACCCTAGTCTCCAATAGCATCTGTAATGTGGCAGGAGGAGAAGGGAACAACAGAGGATGAGATGGTTGGATGGTGTCACCAACATGATGGACATGAGTTTGATTAAGCTCCAGGAGTTGGTGATGGACAGAGTAGCCTGGCGTGCTGCAGTCCATGGGGTCTCAAAGAGTAGGACACTGCTGAGTGACTGAACTGAACACGGCTGCAGTCCTGAGTGGTGCAGTTTAAAAATAGGGTCCCCAACAAGTGCTGGGAACTCCGCCCCCCTCCCCACCATCTGAAAGGAGGCCCATATATTGCATGCATGTGCTAGAACCACATGGCATCTCAAGGAGTTTTTGGTCTCATGATGTTGTGCTAAGAGACCCCAGTAGCCCACCTACCATTGTTCCTTGGAGACTATTCCTCAGTTTAGCACTTTATGAGACAGGACTACACTTCCTGCCCCCTTGTCTGCAGCAAAGTAGAAAACAAAGACTCAGAGGCAGAGACCTGGCTCTGGTCTGAAAAGCAAGACTCGTTGTGAAAAGAGTGGTGTAATTTCTACTCGTGGGCCCACATAGAGCCTCCATCCAGTTATTTGTTTCTTTGGGAAGATAGAGAATGATTATAGACTGCTTGATCTTCAATAATTAAAACTCTTTCCATAATAATCAAGTCATCAAGACTCTCTCCTGATTGCAATGAATCTGATCGGGGAATAATTCTAATATCTATGCAATAACAGGCACTTTTTCATCCCTGATAAGATGCCCTTAGGAGCCATGACAGAGGAGGTTTTGACTCTTGGGTTGTAGAGACAAAAAGCTAATGCAGACTAATTGCTATAAATTCACTAATCTGAGCTGTCAGTCCCTTCCTCCTCACCCCTCCTCTCGCTCCTTCCCCTCTATCCCATTCTCCTCTCCCCACCCCCAGTGTCTCTCTACCCTTTTTGAGAAAGTAGATTTCTGCCACATATATATTGAGCAGGGGCATTATAATTTGTCTGAATATTCCTTGGCCCACAGGAATGAACCCATACTTATTAACAGCTTCTGCTTTCCATATGTCTGAGGTCATCAGTCCCCCTCAGCACCATAGATTGGTTTAGCCAGGATAATAATACCTAAACCTCCACCCATAACCACCCTGAATGATACAAACTTGGTTACACTGAGCTTGGCAGTTGACTCCTTTTCTCAAGCAGGAGCAGCTAAAGTTCTTCTCCTGGGCTGGAGCTGAGAGGGACAGATGGACAGAAAGCAATGACCCGTGGTCACTTAAGATTCTCTTTTTTTTATGAATGCCCATGTGTGCACAACACATTTTCTACCATCGTTACTTCTGTGCATTTTGTAGCAATGGTGACAGTGACAAATACTGTTTTTTATTAAGTGCCTGATATTGTGACCCCCATGTTTTACAGGATTGAAAAATGGGGATCTTACTGACTGCATTAGAGTGGTGTTTTCCTGTAACAATTTTCATAGCTTAAGCTCTGGATGCAAACACACGGCTCCATGAATTAGCCACCATTTGGGCCATCTTGCAGCAGAACTCTTAGGATTTTCTCTTCCCTGGTCCTCGACCTCCTGAAATTTTCCCAGTGGACTTTCTCTCAAGCCTCAAACACACCCTGGAGTCAGGACCATAGACCCAGAGTTCTTTGCTTAATGATTGCTCTGGAAGAATCTTTGAAAGCCATGAGGGGAGTTGGCCAGCCCCCTTCCCGGGCCAATTGCCAGGCTCTTGAGTTTCCCAAATGTCACTTTCTCTCTGCAGCCAAAACCCTGCTGACAGAGAATGTGGAATTCCTCGTCCACTAGACATCCGATCCAATGCTGCCCTGCAGCCTGCAGTTCACTGCTGATAAGTAAGGAGCGGTTATCAGCCCACATTCAAAATGCTACTCCATGCTTCCTTCTCAAATGGATTCTTGATAGTCCACTTCCGTTCTGGAAACTGCAGATATGAATGGGGATAGGAAAAAGGCATCAGACCTCATGTCAGGAAGAAAGCAAGTGGCTTCTGCTCTCTGCTGCAACTCTCCTGGCACAACCTTCCACCCACAATCACCTGCCAACCTTCCAAACAAGCCAGCCGAAGATAGACAGGACTTGAATAACTTTTTCATTCATGTTGGATGCTGATCACCAAACAGCTCAAGGCCTGGGCCCCACCCAATTCTCTTTCAGGCCCACCTTGTGCCCTCTGGCAGTAGCCCCTCCCTCTGAGCTGGAAACTGCAAGTTAAATTAGGGAGGAGCTTGGGCAAATCACTCATTAAACCCCCAAACTCTCCTTAGTTCTCCAGGACAGACAGTGAGGTTGAGGTCTTAGCCCGGCAGCTGATATAAGATGCAGAAGAGGCATCAGAGAAGAAACAAGTTGTCAGTGGCTGTCATGATCCCCTGAAGTCCTTACAACACAATATGTCATCCAGAGACACAAGTGTCTCCACGGGGTTCCTAATCCCAGCAACCATCTCCACTCTCATCCCACCTACCCTGCTCTCCCTATGCTGGCTCTCCCCCATCCTAGAACACCTTTTTCTTCCCACATGGCAGCCTGGAACCTTGCTGGTCCCCCTGCCTGGAATAAGTTTCCTCTGGTCTCTCCTTTTCTGGTCCTTTTCTTCAGTCTCAGGGCTCCTCGGAGCATTCCTTCATGATCTCCAATCCACAGGAGCCCCTCACCCCTACATGCTTCCAGTTCCTTCATCCTGATTACACATATACACCCATTCACACACTCACAGGAAATTAATGTGTTTAAGTATTCAATATACTGACCTTGGCCTCTCCCCTGCTCTGCCCCCATGAGGTTGACCCCTTACCTGTGTTCACCATGATCCTGGACCCTCTGCCTGTAACATACATACCAACACTCCTTAAGTGGTTACTAGATAGATGTTGAAAGAAGGAATGAGGCTTTGGGGTAATCTCTTTACTGGTGATGTCTTGAAAATCTACCAGAATGTATCCTGGCTGAGTGTTCTTTAAGGAAATCTTGTTGCGTATTAGCAGGGTCTTGGAATCTGAAGACACCGGTCTTTCTTGAGTACTGGAAAAATATTCTAGTCTGATTTGGGTGAGCCACCACCACCCCTCTGCATTCTTTCTCTCTGTTTTGTTCTGGAATTCCCACTGGACAGACGTGGGGCCTTGTAAGTCTATGCTTTTTGTTCCTTAATTTTCCTTTGTATTTCTGACTCTTCATCCTACTGCATTGCTTCAGTTTTCAAACTGAAAATTTCCCCTTCAGCTACTCTGTTATACAGTCCATTTACTGAGAATTGCATGTCAACAATCATATTTTTCATTTCAGGAATTTCTAACTAGGTCTTTCATATTAACAACTTGCTCTTGGGTTGGGGAGGGGAGGCTCAAGAAGGGGGCCCATGTATACTTGTGGCTGATTCACCTTTTTCTGTAGCAGAACCATGCAACTTGCAAAGCAATTACCCTCCAATTAAAAATAAATTTTAAAAAAAGAAACAATGAAGCAATGTAATTTTGCTCTCATATTTAATTATCCACCAGCAAAACTAAAATTTGAACTATGAAAAGGTGATATATCTAGCCATGATAGTAACAGAAGGGGATAGCCCAAACTTATAACCCATTGTCTGTCATATTTCTGCAAGGAAACATGTTTTCAAGTGAAGTGAATCTAATATATAAAAATAGGAACAATCTTAGAAATAAATTTAAGAGTATATCTGTAGTTGCCTTTCTGTGTTCAAGTGGTCTAAAGAATTTTTGCCAAAGATATTTTTTAAAAATTGTTCTTATTTTAGGAATAGACTTTCAAACACAGAAAACAGACTTGTGGCCAAGGAAGAGAGGAGGTAGGGGAGGGATGGATTGTGAGTTTGGGATGCAATCTATTATGGGAATACCAGACCACCTGACCTGCCTCTTGAGAAACCTATATGAGAGTCAGGAAGCAATAGTTAGAACTGGACATGAAACAGCAGACTGGTTTCAAATAAGAAAAGGGGTACCTCAAGGCTGTATATTGTCACCCTGCTTGTTTAATTTCTATGCAGAGTATATCATGAGAAACGCTGGACTGGAAGAAACACAAGCTGGAATCAAGATTGCCGGGAGAAATATCAATAACCTCAGATATGCAGATGACACCACCCTGATGGCAGAAAGTGAAGAGAAACTAAAAAGCCTCCTGATGAAAGTGAAAGTGGAGAGTGAAAAAGTTGGCTTAAAGCTCAACATTCAGAAAACGAAGATCATGGCATCTGGTCCCATCACTTCATGGGAAATAGAAGGGGAAACAGTGGAAACAGTCTCAGGCTTTATTTTTGGGAGCTCTAAAATCGCTGCAGATGGTGACTGCAGCCATGAAATTAAAAGACACTTACTCCTTGGAAGAAAAGTTATGACCAACCTAGATAGCATATTCAAAAGCAGAGACATTACTTTGCCAACAAAGGTCCGTCTAGTCAAGGCTATGGTTTTTCCAGTGGTCATGTATGGATGTGAGAGTTGGACTGTGAAGAAGGCTGAGTGCCGAAGAATCGATGCTTTTGAACTGTGGTGTTGGAGAAGACTCTTGAGAGTCCCTTGGACTGCAAGGAGATCCAACCAGTCCATTCTGAAGGAGATCAGCCCTGGGATTTCTTTGGAAGGAATGATCCTAAAGCTGAAACTCCAGTACTTTGGCCACCTCATAAGAAGAGTTGACTCATTGGAAAAGACTCTGATGCTGGGAGGGATTGGGGGCAGGAGAAGAAGGGGACGACAGAGGATGAGATGGCTGGATGGCATCACTGACTCGATGGACGTGAGTCTGAGTGAACTCCAGGATTTGGTGATGGACAGGGAGGCCTGGTGTGCTGCAATTCATGGGGTTGCAAAGAGTTGGACACAACTGAGCGACTGAACTGAACTGACTGAATGGACAAATGGTAAAGAATCTATCTGCAATGTGGGAGACCTGGCTTTGATCCCTGGGTTGGAAAGATCCCCTGGAGGAAGGCAGGACAACCCACTCTAGTATTCTTGTCTGGAGAATCCCCAAGGCCGGAAGAGCCTGGTGGCTACAGTCTATTGGGTCCCAAAGAGTCAGACACAACTGAACAACTAAGCACATGGACAAACAACAAGTTTCCAGTGGATAGCACAGGGAGCTATACTCCATATCCTGTGATAAACCATAATGGAAAAGAAAATGAAAAAGAGTGTATATGTATATATATGTGTGTGTAGAGTGACTCATTTTGCTATATAGCAGAATTAACACATTATAAATCAGCTATACTTTTAAATTAAATGTAAATAAAATTTAATATAAAATAAAATTTAATTTAAAATATAAAATTAAAATTTTTAAATTTTTCTTGTTTTAGCCTTCTTCACGGCTATTAACAACCGACATTTTTTTTTTCTGATTATATCTTGCTCCCACAATTAGAATCTTAATTCTAAAAGAGTAGGAATTATTTTTTTCATTGCTGTATTTTCAGTGTACACATAGTGCTTGGCACATAATAGTGCTCAAAAAGTACACATTGAATAAGCTGAAGAAATTCATGGGATATCTTTTGGTATCTTTCTAAAGATTAAAATTACACTTTGTTTAAGATATCTTATAATTTCTCCCACTAAATGTTACTTGGGTGTTGGTTCTATTATCCACTGATTTTTAGTTCTTTGCAGTGTTTGCTTGTTTTAGTCACTAACTTGTGTCCAACTCTTTTGTAGCCCCATGGACTAGACTGTAGTCCCCTCAGGCTCCTCTGTCCGTGGGATTTCCCAGGCAAGAATACTGGAGTGGGTTGCCATTTCCTTCTCCAGGAGGTTTTCCCTACCCGGAGAAGGAATCCATGAAGTGTTGCAGTATTGGTTTTTGTCAAATTTTAATGCTTCTTGAAATTACCGTCTTGGTGATTTGTGTCTTTATACTTGCAGAATCCATTAGCCTGTGTGGAAGAGGCATTCTGATTAGAGCCACATTCTTCTTCTGGAGGTTGGGTTGGAGGATATTGGGAATGTTCTAGATGGATTAGTCACGAGCTACTCTTCCAGGCAGCAGGCTCTGGGTTCTTTCAGGTGTGCTCAGCCATAGTACCCTCAACCTAGAACATTCTGCTTCTGCCCAGACGTTAGATCCTTCTGTTCACTGCCCGACCTGGGAAAGGCAAGGGTGGAGAAAGGGCAGAGCGGCCCAGCTCCCTTCTATGAATTCTCTGACCTGGCAGCTGTCTCAGGACTCCCATGTCTACACTCGTGTTTGCTTCCTCTGAGCTCTTGAAGCTTCCCACCTTCTCCAACCATCCTTTCCTGAGTGTGTTTTAGGTTACAATTTCTCTATCAAGTTTTACCTGCTTCCTGACTGTCAACAATTCCTTATAATTTCTGGTTCACTAAGACCATCCTTTGTTGTTTTGTTGTTTTCCAAACAGCTATGAGTTTTCAAAATATCTTTTTCTGTCATTTCTAAGGTTTTAGGATGAGAAAAGAAGGGTGAAATGTGTTTAGTATGCCATCTTGGTCCAGTCTCTTCTCTCCATTTTACAGATGCTACAAATGAGGCTCAGAGAGGCTAGGTAACTTTACAGGTTCACACAGCTAGGGAGTGTGGTGGGGCTGGTTTGTATCATGATAATGAATATCTGTTGGGATTGGCATGATAACGATGGTAGCACAAAAGGAGAAGTCCTTGTTTTATGTACTTGCTCTAGAAGTCTCCCTAACATCAAACTATTGGGTTTGTTTGGATTTCCAACCCAAGAAAAATGATCTGTGATTCTCATAGAGAGAAGAGCTGAGAATATGTAGTCTATTTCATTAAAAATAGTGCCTCTTATGAGGATTACTTTCTGATCTAAAGATTAGCTTTACATCATTGTATGCTGTGTTATAAGGCAGCACTGTCCGTACTACTTAATTTCAAAGATAAATAACTTGGAATTAAACATACCCATCTCTTATCAGCTCTCTGATTTGGGATTTTGTAGATGAAGATTTTAATTGCAGTTTTTCATGGTCATAAGCAGTACATGATAAGCTGTCATTAATTTGGACTTTCCTGGTGGCTCAAATGGTAAAGAATCTGCCTGCAATGTGAGAGACCTGGGTTCGATACCCGGGTTGGGAAGACCTCCTAGAGAAGAGAACAGCTCCCCACTCCAGGATTCTTATGTGGACAATTCCATGGACACAGGAGCCTGGCAGGCTACATTTCATAGGGTTGCAAAGAGTTGGACATGACTTTCCCCTTTTGGGGGGCTTTCCTGGTAGCTCAGCTGATAAAGAATCTGGCTGCAATGCAGGAGATCCCAGTTTGATTCCTAGGTTGGGAAGATCCCCTAGAGGAGTGCATAGCATTCTTGCCTGGAGAATCCCTATGGAGAGAGGAGCCTGGAGGGCTACAGTCTATAAGGTCACAAACAGCTGGACACAACTGAGTGACTAAATTGAGCGATCATCTCATGAGTATGAAATATACAGTGTGAGGAATATAGTCAACAATTATATAATATCTTTGTATGGTAACTAGACTTATCATGGTGAGCATTTTGAAATGTATAGAAATACCAAACGACTATGTTGTGTAACAGGAACTAATATATTATTCTAGTCAATTATACTTCAGAAACAAACAAACTCATAGAAAAGAGAACAGATTGGTTGTTGGTAGAAGTGAGGAACTGGGGGAGGGAGAATTGGATGAAGGTGATCAAAAGATAAAAACTTCCAAAGACAAGATAAACATGTACTAGGGATATAATGTGGAGAAGGCAATGGCACCCCACTCCAGTACTCTTGCCTGGAAAATCCCATGGACGGAGGAGCCTGGTAGGCTCCAGTCCATGGGGTCACTAGGAGTCGGACACGACTGAGCGACTTCACTTTAACTTTTCACTTTCATGCATTGGAGAAGGAAATGGCAACCCACTCCAGTGTTCTTGCCTGGAGAATCCCAGGGATGGGGGAGCCTAGTGGGCTGCCATCTCTGGGGTCGCACAGAGTCGGACACGACTGAAGTGACTTAGCAGCAGCAGCAGAGATATAATGTACAACATGAGAAATACAGTCAACACTGCTGTAAGTTATATATGAAAGTTAAAAGAATAAATCCTGAGAATTCTCATCACAGGGGAAAATTATTTTCCCTTTCTTTAATTTTGTATCTACATAAGATGATGGATGTTCACCAAACTTATTGTGGTGATCATTTCATGATGTATGTAAGTCAATCACTATGCAGTACACCTTAGACTTATACATATTTTAATTATCTGGATAAAACTGGAAGAAAAGAAACCAATGTAACACATATAGACATACAGTTTTAGTTTGAGCAAGATTTCTTTTCTTTCTTTTATTTTGAGCAGGATTTCTGACCATTTTATTTTGAAACTTTGATCAAAAGGATTTTTTTTACTTTCTGTACTTTTTTCACAAAATTCCTGTTTTGATTAACTTTGCCTTTTGATTTATGGTCTATTTCTGCTACCCTCAAAACTTTTATCTCTTGCCCCTTGGAAGCTCAGAACTCTTTTCCAGGTAAGCTAGATGAAAACATTCATTTCCCAAAACAGTCAATAAACTTTAGTTAATTGGTTCTGAATATAAGAATATGAGAAAAATATCATTCTCCTTCCCACCTCCCGCAACAAAACTCACCATAAACAAGGCTTGCCTACGTTCCATGCAGCAATGTATTAGGAGGAATTGAATACATGGAAGCTGCTGAAGAAAGAGATGCTATGAAAAATGTTTTCATGAGAAGAAATGGCAAAACTTATGGGGGATATTGAGCATGTAAGTCCTTGAACTGAAACTGATTGGAAAAAAATTATGAAAATATTGTATGCCTGAATAATAGAGTAACTAGCGACCTTGAACACAGAAGGAGGGTAGAATAGGAGTGAAACAATGACATCTTTTTAGAACAGAGAATAATACTCATAAGAGGCAATTTTTCAATGAAAGACAGTATGTTCTATAATAGAAATATTGGGAGCCTGAACCATCTTGTAATTTCATAGAGAGGGGAACACCAGTGGCCTTGCCTAGAAGCCCACAGCTAACAGAAGGGAGAGGAGCTTGAAATAAGATTATTAATTTCCTTGGAATGAGGCCAGTGCGACATCCTTTTGCAAAGCTTGGCCAGATTCTTACAAGATCACTGTGAACAATGAAAGCTAATGAATACACAAAAACAAAAGCCAAGGCACATCTGGTTACACCAACAAGGATGTTGGATTTTTAAAACAAAAATACCTTGTTATCCTGCCTTCCATAGACTTTGTAATACTTTCACTGATTAATAAAGATTTTTTCACCTAATTTCAGGCAAAAGCAATGGGGCATAAAATATCATAGGATGGTATATATGATGGTAACTAGATAAACATTGTGACTTCCAAAAAAAAAATTGATGATTTTATAGGCATCTACACAAGTATAGTTTGGGAAACTATAGTAGACTTCATTTTTCTGACTACCCAGCATCTCTTCCCTGTGAAATACACTGTCCACCTTTCAAGTACTCAACTCTCCTTTTGGGGAATTGCTCCTGCCCCTTTTCACCAGAGGTGGTGAGATTACCAGGCAAAGGCTCCATGCAATGTTTTCCTTCCCTCCTCTCTTTTTCTAGGCTGGAGATGACAGGATCTTGTCCTTCTCCACTGGTCACAAGCTTTAAAGAAGTGACTTTAGAACTCCAGGTAAAAAAGTTTAGTTTTTGCTGTTATTGTTGAAAACTCTCATTAGCAGATATGCCTAGTAAGTTTTCTTTTAAAAGGAGTTAAAATAATAATAATAATAAGGCAACAAATCCATGCTTGAGTGTTCATCTATAAATGACACAAAATTCAGAGGGATGATGAAAACAGATAGTAAATAGGATTTTGAAAATCTTGAAAATTGGAAGGAAGGAATATGACTAACAAAAGAAAACTGCGAAGAAGGGACTTGATGTGCTTATTAAGGGGGAAGTTATAATCTTCATCTTCTGATGTATAAAGCCTATCTTGGGTGTAAGGCACAAACCTTGTTACAGGTGATTTTTAGAGTAAACCTGGTGTTTGTTGTTTGCCCTCAGCACCCCTATCCACAACCACAGCTTGAAAAACCACCATAAAATTAAGACGCTTGCTCCTTGGAAGGAAAGTTATGACCAACCTAGACAGCATATTAAAAAGCAGAAACATTACTTTGCCAACAAAGGTCCATCTAGTCAAGGCTATGGTTTTTCCAGCAGTCATATAAGGATGTGAGAGTTGTACTATAAAGAAAGCTGAGCACTGAAGAATTGATGCTTTTGAACTGTGGTGTTGAAGAAGACTCTTGAGAGTCCCTTGGACTGCAAGGAGATCCAACCAGTCCATCCTAAAGGAGATCAGTCCTGAATATTCATTGGCAGGACTGATGCTGAAGCTGAAACTCCAATACTTTGGCCACCTGATGCGAAGAGCTGACTCATTGGAGAAGACCTTGATGCTGTAAAGATTGAGGGCAGGAGGAGAAGGGGACGACAGAGGATAAGATGGTTGGGTGGCATCACCGACTCAATGGGCATGGGTTTGGGTGGACTCCGAGAGTTGGTGATGGACAGGGAGGCCTGGCGTGCTCTGGTTCATGGGGTTGCAAAGAGTCAGACACGACTGAGCGACTGAACTGAACTGATAATGGTTCTCCTGGTTATCTATTATTGTGTAACAAATTAATCCAAACTCAATAGATTGACAACTATTTTATAATTTTCTGACTCAGAAATTCAGGTAGGACTCAGATGGATCACTCTCCTGCACATGATGTCAACATGGATCATTAAGTGGTAGTTGTTCTGACCTAAAGCGTTCAAGACAGCTTTATTGAATTCACATGCCTGATGCCTTAGCAGGTATGGCTTGAAGGCTGGGCTCGGCTGGGTACCTCTGCTCTCCATATGATACCAGGGCCTCTCCGCCTGTTTCCTCCAGCATGGCAGTCAGCCTTCTTATGTGACAAGTCAAGACTCTAAGAAAAAGTGTTCTCAGAGACAGGAAGTAGAAGCTGCCAGTCTCTTAGGCCTGGCCTGTAACACATATATATTTACAGTGTACAACATGATGCTTTAACATATGTACACACCATGAAATTATTACCACAATGAAGCTAACTAATATATCCATTACCTCACCGAGTTATCCTTTTTTTTTCTTTTGTAATAATACTTAAGAACTACTCTCAGCAAGTTTCAAGTATATAATAGAATATTACTAACTATAGTCAAGATGTTATACATTAGACCTCCAGAACTTATCATCCTTCATAACTGAAACTTTGTACCTTCTGGCAAACATCTCATTTCTCCCACTCCCCATTCTACTGTTTGCTTCAATCTTCTCAAAGAACTAGCTTTTGGCTTTGTTGATTTTTGCTATGGTCTCTTTTGTTTCTTTTGCATTTATTTCTGCCCTAATTTTTAAGATTTCTTTCCTTCTACTAATCCTACGGTTCTTCCTTTTCTATTGCTTTAGGTGTAAAGTTAGGTTATTTATTTGACTTTTTTCTTGTTTCTTGTTTCCTGTATTGCTATGAACCTTCCCCTTATCACTGCTTTTACAGTGTCCCACAGGTTTGGGGTTGTTGTGTTTTCATTTTCATTTGTTTCTATGCATATTTTGATTTCTTTTTTGATTCCTTCTGTGATTAGTTGGTTATTCAGCAGCGTGTTGTTCAGCCTCCATATGTTGGGATTTTTAATAGTTTTTCTCCTGTAATTGACATCTAATCTTACTGCATTGTGGTCAGAAAAGATGCTTGGAATGATTTCAATTTTTTTGAATTTACCAAGGCTAGATTTCTGGCTCAGGATGTGATCTATCCTGGAGAAGTTTCTATGTGTGCTTGAGTAAAAGTGAAATTCATTGTTTTGGGGTGAAATGTCCTATAGATATCAATTAGGTCTAACTGGTCTATTGTATCATTTAAAGTCTGTGTTTCCTTGTTAATTTCTGTTTAGTTGATCTATCCATAGGTGTGAGTGGGGTATTATAGTCTCCCACTATTATTTTGTTATTGTTAATTTCCCCTTCCATACTTGCTAGCATTTGTCTTACATATTGCGGTGCTCCTATGTTGGGTGCATATATGTTTATAATTGTTATATCTTCTTGGATTGATCATTTGATCATTATGTAGTGTCCTTCTTTGTCTCTTTCCACAGCCTTTGTTTTAAAGTCTATTTTATCTGATATGAGTATTGCTACTCCTGCTTTCTTTTGGTCTCTATTTGTGTGGAATATCTTTTTCCAGCCCTTCACTTTCAGTCTGTATGTGTCCCTTGTTTTGAGGTGGGTCTCTTGTAGACAGCATATATAGGGGTCTTGTTTTTGTATCCAGTAAGCCAGTCTTTGTCTTTTGGTTGTGGCATTCAACCCATTTATATTTAAGGTAATTATTGACAAGTATGATCCCATTGCAATTTACTTCATTGTTTTGGGTTTGAGTTTTTACACCCTTTCTGTGTTTCCCATCTAGAGAAGATCCTTTAGCATTTGTTGGAGAGCTGGTTTGGTGGTGATGAATTCTCTCAGCTTTTGCTTGTCTGTAAAGCTTTTGATTTCTCCTCTGTATTTGAATGAGATCCTTGCTGGGTACAGTAATCTGGGCTGTAGGTTATTTTCTTTCACCACTTTAAGTATGTCTTGCCATTCCCTCCTGGCCTGAAGAGTTTCTATTGAAAGATCAGCTGTTATCCTTATGGGAATCCCCTTGTGTGTTATTTGTTGTTTTTCCCTTGCTGCTTTTAATATTTGTTCTATGTGTTTGATTTTTGTTAATTTGATTAATATGTGTCTTGGGGTGTTTTGCCTTGGGTTTACCCTGTTTGGGCCTCTGTGGGTTTCTTGGACTTGGGTGATTACTTCCCTCCCCATTTTAGGGAAGTTTTCAACTTTTATCTCCTCAAGTGTTTTCTCATAGTCTTTCTTTTTGTCTTCTATTTCTGGAACTCCTATAATTCGAATGTTGGGTGTTTAATATTGTCCCAGAGGTCTCTGAGATTGTCCTCATTTCTTTTGTTTTTCTTTTTTCCTCTCTGTTTCATTTATTTCTACCATTCTATCTTCTACTTCGCTTATCCTATCTTCTGCCTCAGTTATTCTACTGCTGGTTCCCTCCAGAGTGTTTTTTATCTCATTTATTGCATTATTCATTATATATTGACTCTTTTTTTATTTCTTCTAGGTCCTTGTTAAAACTTTCTTGCATCTTCTCAATCCTTGTCTCCAGATTATTTATCTGTAACTCCATTTTCTTTTCAAGATTTTGGATCATTTTCACTATCATTATTCAGACTTCTTTATCAGGTAGATTCCCTATCTCTTCCTCTTTTGTTTGGTTTGGTGAGCATTTATCCTGTTCCTTTACCTGCTGGGTATTTCTCTGCCATTTCATCTTGTTTATACTGCTGTGTTTGAGGTGGCCTTTCTGTATTCTGTCAGTTTGTGGACTTCTCTTTATTGTGGAGTTTCCTCGCTGTGGGTGGGGTTGGACAGGTGACTTGTCAAGGTATCCTGGTTAGGGAAGCTTGTGTCTGTGTTCTGGTGGGGGGAGCTGGATTTCCTCTCTATGAAGTAAAATGAAGTGTCCAGTAATGAGTTATGAGATGTCAATGGGTTTGGTGTGACTTTGGGCAGCCTGTATATTGAAGTTCAGGGCTATGTTCCTATGTTGCTGGAGAATTTGTGTGGTATGTCTTGCTCTAGAACTTGTTGGCCCTTGGGTGGTGCTTGGTTTCAAGGTAGGTATGGAGGCATTTAATGAGCTCCTATCGACTAATGTTCCCTGGAGTCAGGAGAGCCGAGAGGAGCTACTCCATGTTCAAGGTCAGAAGGGGCAACCTTGTCCAAGGTAAGGAGCAGCAGCTGCACTTTGCTGGAGCAGCTGTGAAGAGATACCCCACGTCCAAGGTAAGAGAAACCCAAGTAAGATGGTAGGTGATGTGAGAGGGCATCAGCGGGCAGACACACCAAAACCATAATCACAGAAAACTAGCCAATCTAATCATATGGACCAAGCCTTGTCTAACTCGTTGAAATTAAGCCACGCCGTGTGGGGCCACCCAAGATGGATGGGTCATGGTAGAGAGGTCTGACAGAATGTGGTCCACTGGAGAAGGGAATGGCAAACCACTTCAGTATTCTTGCCTTGAGAACCCCATGAACAGTATGAAAAGGCAAAATGATAGGATACTGAAAGAGGAACTCCCCCGGTCAGTAGGTGCCCAATATGCTACTGGAGATCAGTGGAGAAATAACTTCAGAAAGAACGAAGGGATGGAGCCAAAGCAAAAACAATACCATTGTTGATGTGACTGGTGATAGAAGCAAGGTCTGATGCTGTAAAGAGCACTATTGCATAGGAACCTGGAATGTCAGGTCCATGAATTAAGGCAAATTGGAAGTGGTCAAACAAGAGATGGCAACAGTGAACGTCAACATTCTAGGAATCAGCGAACTAAAATTGACTGGAATGGGTGAATTTAACTCAGATGACTATTATGTCTACTACTTTGGGCAGGAATCCTTTAGAAGAAATGGAGTAGCCATCATGGTGAACAAAAGAGTCCGAAATGCAGTACTTGGATGCAATCTCAAAAACAAAAGAATGATCTCTGTTCATCTCCAAGGCAAATCATTCAATGTCACGGTGATCCAAGCCTATGACCCAACCAGTAATGCTGAAGAAGCCGAAGTTGAACGGTTCTATGAAGACCTACAAAACCTTTAAGAACTAACACCCAAAACAGATGTCCTTTTCATTATAGAGAATTAGAATGCAAAAGTAGGAGTCAAGAAACACCTGGAGTAACCGGCAAATTTGGCCTTGGAGTACGGAATGAAGCAGGGCAAAGGCTAACAGAGTTTTGCCAAGAGAACGCACTGGTCAAAGCAACACCCTCTTCCAACAACACAAGAGAAGACTCTACACATGGACATCACCAGGTGGTCAACACCAAAATCAGATTGATTATACTCTTTGCAGCCAAAGATGGAGAGGCTCTATACAGTCAGCAAAAACAAGACCAGAAGCTGACTGTGGCTCAAATCATGAACTCCTTATTGCCAAATTCAGACTTAAATTGAAGAAAGTAGGAAAAACCACTAGACCATGCAGGTATGGCCTATATCAAATTCCTTAAGCTTATACAGTGGAAGTGAGAAATAGATTGAATGGACTAGATCTGATAGACAGAGTGCCTGAACCATGGACTGAGGTTCATGACATTGTACAGGAGACAGCGATCAAGACCATCCCCACGGAAAAGAAAGGCAAAAAAGCAAAATGTCTGTCTGAGGAGGCCTTACAAATAGCTGTGAAAAGAAGAGAAGTGAAAAGGAAAGGAGAAAAGGAAAGATATAAGCATCTGAATGCAGAGTTCCAGTGAATAACAAAGAGAGATAAGAAAGCCTTCCTCAGTAATCAATGCAAAGAAATAGAGGAAAACAACAGAATGGGAAAGACTAGAGATCTCTTCAAGAAAATTAGAGTTACCAAGGGAACACTTCATGCAAAGATGGGCTCGATAAAGGACAGAAATGGTATGGACCTAACAGAAGTAGAAGATATTAAGAAAAGGTGGCAAGAATACACAGAAGAACTGTACAAAAAAGATCTTCACCAACCAGATAATCACGATCGTGTGATCACTCATATAGAGCCAGACATCCTGGAATGTGAAGTCAAGTGGGCCTTAGAAAGCATCACTATGAACAAAGCTAGGGGAGGTGATGGAATTCCAGTTGAGCTATTTCAAATCCTGGAAGATGATGCTGTGAAAGTGCTGCACTCAATATGCCAGCAAATTTGGAAAACTCAGCAGTGGCCACAAGACTGGAAAAGGTCAGCTTTCATTCCAATCCCAAAGAAAGGCAATGCCAAAGAATGCTCAAACTACTGCACAATTGCACTCATCTCACATGCTAGTAAAGTAATGCTCAAAATTCTCCAAGCCAGGCTTCAACAATACGTGAACCATGAACTTCCTGATGTTCAAGCTGGTTTTAGAAAAGGTAGAGGAACCAGAGATCAAATTGCCAACATCCACTGGATCACAGAAAAAGCAAGAGAGTTCCAGAAAAACATCTATTTCTGCTTTCTTGACTAGGCCAAAGCCTTTGACTGTGTCGATCACAATAAACTGTGGAAAATTCTGAGAGAGATGGGAATACCAGACCACCTGACCTGCCTCTTGAGAAATCTGTATGCAGGTTTGGAACAACAGTTAGAACTGGACATGGAACAACAGACTGGTTTCAAATAGGAATAGGAGTACGTCGAGGCTGTATATTGTCACCCTGCTTATTTAACTTCTATGCAGAGTACATCATGAGAAACGCTGGACTGGAAGAAACACAAGCTGGAATCAAGATTGCCGGGAGAAGTATCAATAACCTCAGATATACAGTTGACACCACCCTTATGGCAGAAAGTGAAGAGGAACTAAAAAGCCCCTTGATGAAAGTAAAAGTGGAGAGTGAAAAATTTGGCTTAAAGCTCAACATTCAGAAAACGAAGATCATGGCATCTGGTCCCATCACTTCATGGGAAATAGAAGGGGAAACAGTGGAAACAGTGTCAGACTTTATTTTGGGGAGCTCCAAAATCACTGCAGATGGTGATTGCAGCCATGAAATTAAAAGATGCTTACTCCTTGGAAGAAAAGTTATGACCAACCTAGATAGCATATTCAAAAGCAGAGACATTACTTTGCCGACTAAGGTCCGTCTAGTCAAGGCTATGGTTTTTCTAGTGGTCATGTATGGATGTGAGAGTTGGACTGTGAAGAAGGCTGAGCACCAAAGAACTGATGCTTTTGAACTGTGGTGTTGAAGAAGACTCTTGAGAGTCCCTCGGACTGCAAGGGGATCCAACCAGTCCATTCTGAAGAAGCTCAGCCCTGGGATTTCTTTGGAAGGAATGATGCTAAAGCTGAAACTCCAGTACTTTGGCCACCTGATGCGAAGAGTTGACTCATTGGAAAAGACTCTGATGCTGGCAGGGATTGGGGGCAGGAGGAGAAGGGGACGGCAGAGGATGAGATGGCTGGATGGCATCACTGACTCGATGGGCTTGAGTCTGAGTGAACTCCGGGAGTTGGTGATGGACAGGGAGGCCTGGCGTGCTGCGATCCTTGGGGTCGCAAAGAATCGGGCACGACTGAGCAACTGAACTGAACTGAGAGTCAGGAGTTCTCTGGTGTTCTCAGGATTTGGTCTTAAGCCTCCTGCCTCTGGTTTTCAGTCTTATTCTTACAGTAGCCTCAAGACTTGTCCATCTATACAGCACCGTTGATAAAACATCTAGGTTAAAGATGAAAAGTTTCTCCGCAGTGGGAGACACCCCAAGAGGTTCACAGAGTTACATGAATTAGAGAAGAGCGAGGAGGAGATAGAGGTGACCAGGAGGAGAAGAGGGCGGATCAAAAGAGGAGAGAGCAAGCTAGCCAGTAATCACTTCCCTATGTGCTCTCCACAGTCTGGACCGCTCAGAGATGTTCACAGAGTTATACAGAAAGAGAAGAGGGAGGAAGGAGACAGAGATGGCCAGGAGGATAAAGCAAGGAATCAAAAGAAGAGAGACAGATCCAGCCAGTAATCAGTTCCCTAAATGTTCTCCACAGTCTGGGACATGCAAAGAGATTCACAGAGTTGGGTAGAGAAGAGAAGGGGGAGGGAGAAGATAGAGGTGACCTGGTAGAGAAAAAGGAGAGTTCAAAGGGGGAGAAAGCAGTCAAGCCAGTAATCTGACTCCCAGGTAAAAATGGGTACTGAAGATTGGGTTCTTATAGATACAAAATTGATAACAAATACCAAAAAGCAAAGATTAAAAATCTAGAGTAGAGGTTGGATTCTCAAAAATGCAACATTAAAGAAGAAAACAAAGTCACAAAAATTATAAAATATATACATATGAAGTTTGCTTTAAAAAATAGGGTCTTTTTTTTGCAAAGTAATAGTAGGTTATAAAAATGAAAATTAAAGGAGTAATAGAGGACTTAAAATTTTAAAATTGTTAATTAAAAAATGATAATAGTAAAAATATATCTAGGACTTTCTCTGGTGGTGTTGTGGACAGTGTGGGGTCAGTTCATTTTCAGATAGTTCCTTGATCCGGCTTATACTTCTCAAGACCTATAGGCCCCTTCCTATGTAGTCGGTGCTAACTACAGGGTTTTAATCTACTGCACAGGTCACTTCCAAGGCGGTTCCCTCTGTTTGTTTTAGCTTCTGTTTGCTGGTCTCTTCAGTGTCTAATTTCCGCCCTGACACAAGGGGGCGGTGGTGGACACTTTTTTAGGCTCACTTGTTCAGTCGTGCTGTGGGGAGGGAGGAACACGGCAAATAACACTGGCGTGTGCTCGCAGTGTCTCAGCCACACCGCGTTTGCCCCCACCCACGGCGCGTGTGCTTTCCCTGTCTACCCTGCTTAGGCTCTAAGTCGCTCTGCCAGGAACTGTCTGAGGCCAGCCCTGGATTGTATGCACTTTCCAGGTCTAAGCCGCTCAGGTTCAGGTGCTCAGGTACTCCACAAAGGCACAGACTCGGTTGGGCCTGCGTTTTGTGCCCTTCCCAGGTCCGAGCAGCTCAGGTGACCAGGGGCTTGACGAGCATGGTTGCTGTGACTTATCACCTCCCCTGCCCCTGCCACTCGGTTTTCTGGGTATACAGCCGGTGCACCTTCTCAGACGTGCTGTGTATCTCTTCTGGGGAGCTGATCTCTGGCTGTGACCCTGCCGGCGGATGTCGATGATCCAGAATCCCAAGAAGTCTTGGTTAACAATGAAGCCCGCTTGCAGTTTGGTAGAGGATGCCTCTCTGGGGCCACAATAGACCCTTCTGGCTCTGGCTGCCCTCGCCTGCCTGTTTCCTGTGGGGAATAGGCCAGTCCACAGCCAGCTAGCTCTGCTCAGTCCTTTGTTCTGTGAGCGGGCCTGGTGGTGTCTTAGGTTAGGGCTTTTTGTGGGATAGCTATCCCACAGTCTGGTTTGCTATCTCAAGTTAGTTCCGTCAGATTGCCCTCGGGACATTCAGGCCCGGCCCTTACTCTAAGCAATGCAGCCCGTGCCTCCTGCCCAGCCCCCGCTTGCTAGTGGTGGGTGCAGGTGTCTGCACTGCCTCTCTGCTGGGAGTTACTGTTGGGCACGTAATCTGTGGGTTTTAATTATTTATTTATTTTTCCTCCCAGTTATGTTGCCCTCTAAGGTTCCAAGGCTCACCACAGACTCGCCAGTGAGAGTGTTTCCTGGTGTTTGGAAACTTCTCTCTCTTTTAAGACTCCCTTCCTGGGACGGATTTCCATCCCTGCCTCTTTTGTCTCTCTTTTTATCTTTTATACTTTTTCCTGCCTCCTTTTGAAGACAATGGGCTGCTTTTCTGGGTGCCTGGTGTCCTCTGCCAGCATTCAGAAGTTGTTTTGTGGAATTTGCTCAGCGTTCAAATGTTCTTTTGATGAATTTGTGGGGGAGAAAGTAGTCTCCCCGTCCTATCCCTCCACCATCTTAGGACCGCCCCCCCCCCGTATTTTCAATTTTTTGAAGAATTTCCGTATTGTTTTCCATAGTGACTATACTGTCTATTGTGTTTTATATTTCAGTCATAATACTTTCCATTTTTATAAAGTAAATTTAGGTCATTTTCTGATCTGCTTGGGCATCCTTTATAAGTTCTTATTTCATACTCATATTTTCAGGCTTGTCTTTTCTTTTTCAATACGATACATATGGCTATTTTATTTTCTGTCTCTAATAGTTTCAGTATCTGGAGTCTTTGGGAGTCTGTTTCTAGTGTCTTGTGTTTCTCCTTGTTCTCATGCATGTTGCCTTGTTTCCCTGTCTGTTTAGTTATTCTCTGCAAGTTGCTTTGAAGGTGAATAAAAGAATAACAGTACATTATTGTTTTTACTTATTATTTAGATTAAATTTTTTTTTTAGAATTTTGTCTACCCATTCTACTTATGATTTCTACATGTCAGTCAATTTAGCCACTCAGTCATGACCAACTCTTCGCAGCCCATGGACTGCAGCACGCCAGGCTTCCCTGTCCATCACCAACTCCCAGAGCTTGCTCAAACTCCTGTCCATTGAGTCAGTGATGCCATCCAACCATCTTTTCCTTTGTCATGCCCTTTTTCTATATGTATATCTGAAGCTAGTCTATAGTTTTATTTTATGGGGCCACTCATAAGTACGATATATAGTTAACCTTCCTGATTTCCTATATTCACATATTTTAGCCTTATTTTTCTCACTTTTTCTATGTTTTTTTTTTTCTCACCAAAAGGGTTTATTTTTGCTTTTTTCCCCAAGCGTGTAGAGTCATTACTCACTCAGGGTCAGTGTAGAATCAATCCTCAGCTTGAGATATTTTGGTCTGCCTAGGAGTTTGAATTTGGGCAAAATTTTTCTTTATAAGTTATCAGGGAGAGTTTTCCCCCTCTTACCTGCTTGCTATTAATAGTTCACTGGTGTGTTTAAAATGCATATTTTATTTATCATCTAAAATTGTTTTTAATGAAAGAGTGGGTCAAGAAACCTAGTCCACCATATTGCCAAGAAAACAAGGAGCCCACTCTCATACACTGATGGAAGGCTGCAAGAACAGTGCAAGAACATCAAGGAAAATTGGGGAAGGGGGAGGGATGGATTGGGAATTTCAGGTTGGTTGATGCAAACTCTTATGTTTAGAATGGATAAACAAGGTCCTACTGTATAGCATAAGGAACAGTATCCAATCTCCTGAGATAAACCATAATGGAAAATGGAAAAGAATATTTTAAAAGGGTGTGTGTGTATATATATATATCAGAGAAGGCAATGGCACCCCACTCCAGTACTCTTGCCTGGAAAATCCCGTGGACGGAGGAGCCTGGTAGGCTGCAGAGCATGGGGTCGCTAAGAGTCGGACACGACTGAGCGACTTCACTTTCATGCATTGGAAAAGGAAATGGCAACCCACTCCAGTGTTCTTGCCTGGAGAATCCCAGGGATGTCGGAGCCTGGTGGGCTGCCGTCTCTGGGGTCGCACAGAGTCAGACACGACTGAAGCGACTTAGCAGCATATATATATATATATATATATATATATATATGCATATACATATACATATATGTAAAACTGAATCACTTTGCTGCACAACAGAGATTGTCACAACGCTGTAAACCAAATATATGTCAAAAAAAATTTTTTAAGCTACAACAACAAAAAGGAATAAAAATTTGCTAAAAATCTCTTAAAATCAGAAATGCACATACTGTTTATTATCAATTCCACATTTAGAAATGTTTAACAGACATAACCATCCAAGTGCACAAATATGCATTTCAAAGATACTTACTTAGCTTGAATTAGCAAAAAGCTGTAAAAAAATTACTAAAAATACTGATTAAATGAATACTTTCAGACATTAGTCTATGAGGCAGCTATTTTAAAATGAGGTCATTCAGTACAGCCTGCTATGTTTTGCTTACCAAGATACATTGTTAGATGAAAGCAGAAAGCTGCAAAATAGTGTGATTAGAAGTTACAGATTGTCTAAAACTGACTGATTGTCTAAGACTTAACGATTGTCTAAGTGACTGACTGGGTGGAAGGAAGACTTACTTTTCAATGTTATCCTCTTGTATCTTTAACAATTTAAACCATGTTTATATATTGTATCTTTAAAAAAAACATTTATGAAAAGAAAATATAAAATATCTCTGTATTCCTAACACACTATTTTTTTTTCTTAAATCAAGAATGAACATTAAATTTCTTAAAATTGCTTAGCATCTATACTTACATATGCAGTGAGGTCTCAGTTGTTTCAGTCTTGTCCAACTCTGAGACCCCCAAGCACTATAGCCTGTCAGGCTCCTCTGTCCATAGGATTCTCCAGGCAAGAATACTGGAGTGGGTTGCCATGCCCTCCTCCAGGGTATCTTCCTGACCCAGGGATCGAACTCATGTCTCTTATGTCTCCTGCTTTGGTAGGCAAGTCCTTTATTACTAGCACCATCTTTAATTCATCATTTCCCCTTTAATTCACCATTTAAGACTGAATTAATTAAGACCTTGGATTATATTATTAAATTTTCCAGTATTGAACTATTCTAGTATTTTCTGAGTAAAGTTATTTGGTAATACTGAATTAATAGGCTGCTAGAATTTCATCGTCCTTCTTTACTTACAATTTTTACATTAATATTTAAAATGAAATTAATCTATAATTTAATGTTGAGAGTACATTCTTATATTTTAGAATTTGGGTTGTCCTTCAAATAAGAGATTAAGAACATTTCTAATTTCCCTGCAGCACAAAAATTTAACTAATATGGAAGTTATCTGGATTCTGAAGATTTTATTCTAATCCAGCTAATAATAAACCTCCCTCTAACAGTTTCTTCCATTAGTTGTGTCTTTCAGAGTGTTTGGGGTATTGGGGTTTAAATTTTGGCAATTAACATTTTTCTTTAAAAAACCATTTGTATTAGCCAATATAATATTATATATTTTAGATATTATTTGTTTATTAATTTATGAAATGAACAAGCTTTGAGTTTATAGCTCAATAAATGTATTTGTGTATACACTCGTGTAACAATATCCAGATCAAGATAAAGAATGTTTCCATCACTCCAAAATTCAGTTTCCTTTCCAGTCAATAGCTACGCACCACATGGGATATAACCAAATTTTCAAATTTTTATCATCACAGATAATTTATCAGGATTCACTATTACTGTGAGTGGTAGGGAAAGGCAAACATTCAGACATGATTTTGTGATTCTATACCTGAAGTAGGCTAGAAATTCGCAGCACACCCCTCTATCAAAAACACTGGTTGTGAGATTTCCCTGTATAAAAAGAAAAAAGCCCAAACTTTCCCTGGGTGCCATCAGACCCAAAGGAAACCTGAGGTTTCATAGTAGCCACCTGTCTCATGTTCAGGCTTTGATGAAGTTCCCAAGGTCCTTTCCTGTGTCCCCTTCTCAAAGATTCCTCTGGCTGCAGCTTGGCACCTAAAAATGACTGGATCTTATGAAAGAACTAGCAGCCTGTGGAAAGTATCAAAGCAGATACACGGAGTAAAAAGGTCTTCAGGAGTTTCCCTGCATTGTCTGATTTTGTGTGCTTTGTTTTGCCATTATCGTTGAACATTTAAATGTAGACCTATGCCTTCTTTCTTTGGCCCTATTGACAATGTTGAAAAGGCTATAGGAAAAATACTTCATTTGCTTATCAAGACGTGCCAAGTGAACAAGAGATTTAAGGCTATTGGCAATCAATCCGAGGTGTGTGTGTGTGTGTGTGTGTGTGTGTGTGTGTGTTGGGAAATGCAGGGAGAGAGAGTAGTGCTGACAGTTTTCTCAGCGATATTCCCTTCAAACAATGTCCTAGTCCCTCTTGCTCCAAACTCTGTTTTTCTGAAACTCACTTGGGGAAATCCATCAACTGTTTTTTGTTTTGTTTTGTTTTGTTTTGCTGGTACAGATTTACAGGCTTTGTAAGCATGGATTGACTTTTCTATTAGCTTTGTCCAATCTGTTTTCTAATTTTCAGAAATTCTCCAAAGTTTCTTGTCTATATATGGTATTCTGCACCATTTTCTCAGCTCACATAAATTTTATTTATTTGATTTGGGTTTTTTCCCCTCTTTGTTCTTGCATTTCAATATCCTTATAGAATTTTGATAGGGAAGAAAACAAAGGTACCTGTTGACTCAGTTTACCAACTGGAACCTGGAAGTTTGACATAAATATATTTAAAATAAATCATCTAATAGGAGCAATTAGTTTGATATATCCAAACCTTTCCAGAAAACTCTTAGCTCTTGGTTCTTTTGAACTTAGGGAAGAGAATAAAATTAGATCTCATCTGATCAAAGCACTTAACTAATTCTTAGAAGAAATAAGAAATTTATCATTATTTATCATTAAATTTATCATTATTTCTCATACTTTTGGAATCTTTAAGAACCCTCCAAGGGAAGAAGGCTTGATTCAAACCTTCATTTTCATCTCCTAAAACTCACCAAAATAAGCAGTCTCTTACCTTGTATCAAGTTTCAAGTTGTCCTTGATTTTCACACCATAAAAGATTAAAGATAATGCCATTAATTATAATATTTAAAAAGAGCCTTTCCTGAGAATGATCTGCCACTGGTATTGTGCTATATAAAGACTTTGAAAAATAGCTTTGATAATTTATATTCATTAAAAGGAGAAAGCAGGAGATTAAAGGTAGCAAGGGTGAATATCCTCTTATTTTTGCAAAACTTGTGCAACCTTTTATTCACCTACTAAAGCTGTTATTATGTAATAATAAAAACAGAGGTGTGCTGCATATATGAACTCAGAGAGGGAATAAAGACACAAGGAGCTATTTTCTGTCAAGAGAATTATAGTGTCATAGATTAAAGGTGGAAAGGCAGCCATCATTTAAAACAGCTCACATCTCCAAAGGATGTTTATTCACAAATTGATTAGAGTTGGAAATGAAAATGATTCAGTTGGTGGGAACATTACAGCAGCCCTTTAAAGTGTGATGGAAAAGATGAAAAGGAGGCTCACTTACCCTTTCCTCAGTGTACAGACAGAGATCAAAAAGACCAATGTCCCACTGATAGCCCTAATGAGTCTGCACTTCTATTTAGCTTTTCAGTCATTTCCAGTGACTTGGGAGGCATGTTCTGTCTGACAAACCTGACTATCCTGTTGCTGGAGGCAGCACTGAGTTTCACAAATCTTTTTAAGGTTGATTTGATTGAGTTTTCAAAAATATGTAATGGAAATTAATGACATCCACCCAGAAGAAACCTTTATCTTATCCACTGGCTTTGTCTCCACTGTTACTCATCCCCCAATCTTGACTGTCATCTTCTGCATCTCATCTTCTCTCTCGCTCCTGTCAGCAAATCTGCCAGCAAAACCTGTTGGCTCTATTCTGACTCTGACCACTTCTCTCTCCTTCCACTTTTTCCACTAGAGTACAACTAATTCATTTTCACTGACGTTATACTTGGAATCTCAATCAGAAACTCAGAGCTCAGAACCAAGTGCTGTCTAAGTCAAAGGGATAAAACTAGCTAACATGCTGGTAATTTGAAAGTCATTGAGATTTTTTAGCTCTTGAATATAAACAGAGTAACACATTCAGAAAACAGTCAACCCCAGAATAAAAAAACATCAAAACTTCTTTTAAAATAGAGAACAGCCCAGTCTGCGCCGCATCCTGAACTGCAGCCATGGCCGCCTACAAGCTGGTGCTGATCCGGCACAGTGAGAGCACATGGAACCTGGAGAACCATTTCAGCGGCTGGTACGACGCGGACCTGAGCCCAGCAGGGCACGAGGGGGCGAAGCGAGGCAGGCAGGCGCTGAGAGATGCTGGCTGGCTATGAGTTTGACATCTGCTTCACCTCAGTGCAGAAGAGAGCAATCCGGACCCTCTGGACAGTGCTGGATGCCATTGACCAAATGTGGCTGCCAGTGGTGAGGACTTGGCGCCTTCATGAGCAACACTATGGGGGTCTGACTGGCCTCAATAAGGCAGAAACTGCTGCCAAGCATGGTGAGGCCCAGGTAAAGGTCTGGAGGCGCTCCTATGATGTCCCGCCACCTCCCATGGAGCCCGACCATCCCTTCTACAGCAACATCAGTAAGGATCGCAGGTACACAGACCTCACTGAAGACCAGCTGCCCTCCTGTGAGAGTCTGAAGGACACAATTGCCAGAGCTCTGCCCTTTTGGAATGAAGAAATTGTCCCCCAGATCAAGGAGGGGAAACGGGTACTAATTGCAGCCCATGGCAATAGCCTTCGGGACATCGTCAAGCATCTGGAGGGTCTCTCTGAAGAGGCTATCATGGAGCTGAACCTGCCGACTGGCATTCCCATGGGCTATGAATTGGACAAGAACTTGAAGCCCATCAAGCCCATGCAGTTCCTGGGGGATGAGGAGATCCTGCGTAAAGCCATGGAGGCTGGGGCTGCCCAGGGCAAGGCCAAGAAGTGAGGGCAAGCAGCAGATTACTTCCCCAAGGATTACCCTCCTCCCCTGCCCTGGCCCACCCTATTCCTCTGCACCTCTCCCTGGCACATGTCCCACTGATGACATCTGTAGGCATCATAAGTCGTAGCTGCAGGTAGGGACCAGCAGCTCCCAATTCCACATTAGCCATTTTATCTCTTGCACCCACTCCCTTCATACAGTCTAGTCAGAATGGCATGTCTGGGGCATGGTCCTCAGTCCAAGCCGAGGGAAGACTTATCCAGAAGTGTTGAGAGGTCATCCCTGGGGGGTTTGATGGTGGTTTATTAATAAGGAGCTGCTTGAGTAGGGGTCAGGGAGAAAACCATGCTGAGGTGTGGCCGATGAGAAGTAAGAGCCTATTCGTGTCCCCAGAGGCCAGCCGGGCACTGTTGTTAGGTGACTCTGGGCTCTAGTCATTCCAGTGGAGATGAATGTAACCTGCATGGTGACTTAATCAAATATTCCTCCCTGACTCTAAAAGGCTGGATCAATCCTGAATGTTTTTGTGTTGCATTTACTTAAAAAAAAAATTATATATAAATACACACACACAAAAAAACCCTCCTGGGGTTTTTAGCGGCAGTTGAAATATTCCCACGTGTGGTCATCAGCAAATAAGTCATTCCTTACACCATCACGGGATAAGCTCCCTGACTTCTAAGGTGTAGGCGTTCATCCTGCTGTGTGTTTCAGAATCCCTCCCCTGCCTTACTGTTTTGTGGCAGCAGAATGCCTCTTGATCATGTCCAAGTGTGTCTCTCACTGTGCCTGACTTCTGAATCATCTTCCAGTTGTTTGGCCCAGCACTTGGGCCCAGTACTCATTTGAGCATAACTGTACTAAAAATATCTTTTTTCCAGATCAGTATAAAATAAAGGAGTGATGTGCAAAAATAAATAAATAAATAAATAAAATAGAAAACACCATTTCTCCAAAATCAAATTAGTTATATTTTGTTTCAATGAGAAAGTGGAAGATTCAGTGACTTTTACTTGATTTGTTTCAAGTGCCAAGTTCCCAGCCAAAGTACCATGGAGATAAATCCTCTGTACATGAAAATGATTCCTGAAAATCACTCTTTCAGTCACTCAGTTCAGTTCAGTGGCTCAGTCATGTGCAACCCTTTGCAACTCCATGGATTGCAACACGCCAGGCTTCTCTGTCCATCACCAACTCCCGGAGCCTGCTCAAACTCATGTCCATCGAGTTGGTGATGCCATCCAACCCTCTCATCCTCTGTCATCCCCTTCTCCTCCTGCCTTTTATCTTTCCCAGCATCAGGATTTTTTCCAATGAGTCAGTTCTTTGCATCAGGTGGCCAAAGTATTGGAGTTTCAGCTTCAGCATCAGTCCTTCCAATGAATATTCAGTACTGATTTCCTTTAGGATTGATTGGTTTGATCTCCTTGCAGTCCAAGGGACTCGCAAGAGTCTTCTCCAACACCACAGTTCAAAAGCATCCGTTCTTCGGTGCTCAGTTTTCTTTATAGTGCAACTCACACATCCAAACACGACTACTGGAAAAACCATAGCTTTGATTAGATGGGCCTTTGTCCGCAAAGTAATGTCTCTGTTTTTTAATATGCTGTCTAGGTTGGTCATAGCTTTTCTTCCAAGGAGCAAGCATCTTTTAATTTCATGACTGCAGTCACCATTTGTGGTGATTTTGGAACCCAAAAAAATAAAGTCTGTCACTGTTTCCATTGTTTCCCCATCTATTTGCCATGTAGTGATGGGACCAGATGCCATGATCTTGGTGTTTGAATGTTGAGTTTTAAGCCAGCTTTTTCACTCTACTCCTTCACATTCATCAGGAGGCTCTTTAGTTACTCTCAGCTTTCTTCCATAAGGGTGAGGTCGTCTGCATATCTGAGGTTATTGCTATTTCTCCTGGCAATCTTGATCCCAGTTGTGCTTCATCCAGCCTGGCATTTTGCATGGTGTACTCTGCATATAAGTTGAATGAACAGGATGACAATAGACAGCCTTGAAGTACTCCTTTCCCAATTTGGAATCAGTCCATTGTTCCATGTCCAGTTCTAACTGTTGCTTCTTGACCTGCATACAGATTTCTTAGGAGGCAGGTCAGGTGGTCTGATATTCTCATCTCTTAAAGAATTTTCCACAGTTTGTTGTGATCCACACAAACAAAGTCAAAATCTTTGGTGTAGTCAATAAAGAAGTAAATGTTTTTCTGGAACTCTCTTGCTTTTTCCATGATCCAGCAGATGTTGGCAATTTGATCTCTAGTTCCTCTGCCTTTCCTAAATCCAGCTTGAACATCTGGAAGTTCTTGGTTCACATACTGTTGAAGCCTGGCTTGGAGAATTTTGAGCATTACTTTGCTAGCATGTGAGATGAGTGCAATTGTGCAGTAGTATGAACATTCTTTGGCATTGCTTTTCTTTGGGATTGGAATGAAAACTGACCTTGTCTAGTTCTGTGGCCACTGCTGAGTTTTCTAAATTTGCTGGCATATTGAGTGCAACACTTTCACAGCGTCGTCTTTTAGGATTTGAAATAGCTCAACTGGAATTCCATCACCTCCACTAGCTTTGTTTGTAGTTGTGCTTCCTAAGGCCCACTTGACCTCTCATTTCAGGACATCTGGCTAGGTAAGGATCACACCATTGTGGTTATCTGGGTCATGAACACTTTTTTTGGATAGTTCTTCTGTGTTTTCTTGCCACCTCTTCTTAATATCTTCTGCTTCTGTTAGGTCCATATCACTTCTGTCCTCTATTGTGCCCATCTTTGCATGAAGTGTTCCCTTGGTATCTCTAACTTTCTTGAAGTGATCTCTAGTCTTCCCCATTCTATTGTTTTCCTCTATTTCTTTGCATTACCACTCTTTGAATCATTAAATCATCGTTCATGAGAAATAATTATTCATTCATATCTGCATCTTCTGTGAGCTTCATGATTTCCAACATACACCATCATTTTATGTACCATTAAGAGAGAAATAAAATGCTTAAGATGAAGTATAAAGCTGAGATATAAATGGCCCATGCCCTCAAGGCATGACTAAACAAGAAATATACTTACCTTCCTTAATCTTAGCACTGGGTTAAGAAAAGTTTTTTTCTGGAAATTTGAACCATAAAGTGGTATTCAAGCAAGTTTGTAGTCTAAATTCTCAGTATATTTGCAAAATCTTCAAGCAGAGAGTTTAAAGTGATTACAGGCTAACAGTGCCCCCAGGAGATAAGCAGATTCTCTCTGGAAGAACTCTACTTCCTTCTAGACTAAAATACCATCCTGATTTCAGAGATGTTAAAGTATGATAGATGTATGTCTTTAGTTCAGTTCAGTCGCTCAGTCATGTTCGACTCTGCCACCCCATGAATCTCAGCATGCCAGGCCTCCCTGTCCATCACCAACTCCCGAAGTTAACTCAATCTCACGTCCATCGAGTCAGTGATGCCATCCAGCCATCTCATCCTCTGTCGTCCCCTTCTCCTCCTGCCCCCAATCTCTCCCAGCATCAGAGTCTTTTCCAATGAGTCAACTCTTCTCATGAGGTGACCAAAGTACTGGAGTTTCAGCTTTAGCATCATTCCTTCCAAAGAAATCCCAGGATTGCTCTCCTTCAGAATGTATGTCTTAGACCAAATGAAATCCTTAATTATCTTGTGAATTTTGGGCCCAGCAAGTCTTCTGAATTTGGTCCCACTATAATTTTTGTAACTGTGTAAATTTAGTTGTGTAGTACCTCAAAAAGCTGCTAAGTAAGAGGCATACTGCTACTGCTACTGCTAAGTCACTTCAGTAGTGTCCAACTCTGTGCGACCCCAGAGACGGCAGCCCACCAGGCTCCCCTGTCCCTGGGATTCTCCAGGCAAGAACACTGGAGTGGGTTGCCATTTCCTTCTCCAATGCATGAAAATGAAAAGTGAAAGTGAAGTCGCTCAGTCATATCCAAGCCTACCAGGCTCCTCCATCCATGGGATTTTCCAGGCAAGTAAGACACATAGAGGTACACAAGCAAAGAAAAATTTATATTAATGAGCAAAGAGCAAATTAAGCAAACATTTCATCAGTTCTTCAATCTCTCAAGTTCTCTATGATCTTTTCATCTTTTTTTTTTTTTATCCATCTGACTTCTCCACTTTATAGCTTGGCGCACAAAAGCTTAGAATCATAATTTTATAACTAAATTCCACAGTTTGGAGGGAAAAGTGAATGGAAATGAAGCTGACTACAAGAGGAGCTCACCAGGAAATGAGTAGAGCCTATAGCAAGGGCAGAAATATAACTTGATTGGAAATACCAGCTAACTCTAAGATAGATGGTAGAATTCTAGACAAAGTTGTTCGGGAAGAATTACTCAGTCAGTGCTGGCTTTATATGAGCAAAATGAAAGATATTTAGTGTCATATCCCTCTTATCCTTATAATGTTAAGAGAAAACCAAAGTAACTTTAAGCTTTCCCTGAAAATAGAGTATTTTTCTTACCAAAATTTATATGTTCTACCCACTATGAAATTATGGTATCTAAGAAACAATACCTCTTCAAAATCTGGAGCTCAAATATCATCTCTTACAGGAAGCCATCGGTTGTCTACTAATCACAATCCTGACCATGCCTCTATTTCTTATCTCATCAGAACTTATTTTAATTTTTATCAAATTGTTTCTTGATTGGTAAGACCATGGCCTCCAGTCCTATCACTTCATGGCACATAGATGAGGAAACAATGGAAACAGTGGCAGACTTTATTTTCTTGGGCTCCAGAATCACTGCAGATGGTGATGCAACCATGAAATTAAAAGTTAGTTGTATATAGTGTGGTATATAAATATATGCAGTATGTGTATGCTAACACATAGCTTGGAAGAAAAATGATGACAGACTTAGACAGTATATTAAAAAGCAGAGACATTATTTTGCCAGCAAAGGTCCATATAATCAAAATTATGGCTTTTCCAGTGATCAGGTATAGGTGTGAGAGTTGGACCATAAAGAAGGCTGAGCACTGAAGAACTGATGTTTTTGAACCGTGGGGTTGGAAGAGACTCTTGAGAGTTCCTTGGATTGCAAGGAGATCAAACCAGTCAATCCTAAAGGAAATCAGTCCTGAGTATTCATTGGAAGGACTGATGCTGAAGCTGAAGCTCCAACACTTTGGTCACCTAATGAGAACTGACTCTTTGGACAAGACCCTGATGCTGGGAGAGATAGAAGTCAGGAGAAGGGGACCACAGAGGATGAGATGGTTGGATGGCATCACCAACTCCCTGGACATGAGTTTCAGCAAGTTCTGGGAGTTGGAGATGGACAGGAAAGCCTGGCATGCTGCAGTCCATGGGGGTCACAGAGTCAAACACGACTGAGCGACTAAACTGACTGACTGGTGAAATGTGTCTCAACTGGCTTCAGGAAGTGAGAGAGAGGGAAGGATTAGAAGTTTGGGTTTAGCAGATGCAAACTGTTATTTACAGAATGGCCCTACAAATTATCAGTTGAATTCTAGATTTGTGTTCAGTTCATGGTGCTCCCTGCATTATTATGAATGAACGGATAAAGAGCCATGCATGGAACAATGATGAAACTTTATGATCAAGGATTATGATTGATCCAATTAATCCAGTCACAAGAAAGAAAGCAAAAATTGAAGTACATACATTTTTAAAAGTAAACATTCCTATATCAAACAGAAGCAGGAAAATGGCGGTGGTGGTGGGGGGGGGATGAAGGTATTCAATACATAAAATTGGCTGTACCAGTGATGAAAGAAAGTTCTGAGATGTCAGACTTAAAGACTGAGACAACTTAAAGATTAACAACCCCATCAAGCCATTGCCACACTTAGGCTATAGGATCAAAAGAGGTATACTGCCAGAACCCAGGAACCAGGGCCACTCCACTGAAGCCGAAGCCATGGCGTTTGGGAAGTGGGATCTGGGACCCATAAGGAGGCACAGCTGCCACCAGAGAAATCACCTGGTAAGGAGAGAGGAGGGGAAAATGCTGATTTAAGCTTTTCCCTTCCTCCTGCCCTTTATCCTCCTGCTAGTACCCAGCTGAACACCAATAACAAACACAACCTGCTGTCCTCAAGCACTGCCAGATATAAGACAAAGCAGAGGACGGGAGGAGAAATGCACAGGAGATTAAACAGGCCCAGAGCTGACTACTGCCTTTAACAGTCCTTCCCTTGCCCCAGCCCAACCCCACTCATTTCCTGCAGATAATTACTTTTTATCATTTGTTTCATATCTTTCCAAACCTCTGTCTAATCTCTATGGAAATAGAGAATTTACATACATTTTAACACACAAATGAAATTGTGCTATATATGTTGTATATATGCTATATGTGTAAGCATACTTATACTGCATATATTTATATACAACACTAAGCATAAATATGTATATATGTGATATCAGAATGCAATCATCATATGTTTTCTGGACGTTTTTGCTTTGATCAGCAATGTGTTTCAAAGGTCATTCCACACGGTTACATATATATTTGCCCCATTTTTTTTAATGATTGCAGATTATTCCATTGTATGGATCTGCCATAATTTAGCTAACCAGTCTCCAGTAGATGGATATTTAGAGGGTTTCCAAATGTTTGCTATTATTAGCAATGTGGCAATGAGCATACTTTTAACTTCATATATACATGCACACATTTCTAGAAGAAAAGGTCACAGTAACAGAGAGTAGCTTGTACAAAATATGAGATATTGTTTATAAGGCCAGTAACAGAGAGTTTGAAATATATGTGTACTATTAAATTATGTATTCAGTTGAATATCATCTATCTCCACCCTTAAGAATGAGGGGCAACTTTTTTTTGTTCACTGTGTTATCCCCAGTGGTATATTGTAAAATCTATCCATCTGTCTATCTATCTATCTATCTCTATCATCTTCTCTTTTATTTTTTTTGTATGAGTATAATCATTAAAACCACTTTCATAGCAGTTTTGCTTATGATTTAAATGTGACAATGGTTTAGCTCCAAAATCTTCCCCTAGAGACCAAAAGGAGCGATAAGGAAAATGGGGAAGAAAAAACTCATAAAACACATTTTTAGAAAAACTAAGAGACAGAAGAAACTTGGCAATTCCAATTGCATGTGGTGTGGTGCTCAGTTGTGTCCAACTCTTTATGACCCCATGAACTGTAGCCCTCCTCTGTCCATGGAATTTTACAGGCAAGGATGCTGGAGTGGGTTTCCATTTCCTACTCCAGGGGATCGTCCCCATCCAGGAATCGAACCCATGTCTCTTGTGTCTCTTGCATTGGCAGGTGAGTTCTTTACCATCAGCGCCACCTGGGAAGCCCTCACTTGTATGTGAGTGGTGTCAGAGGCAGAGCTGAACCATGAGCCTCTCTGTTGGAAGTTGCAGAGGAACCACACAGAAGAACAGAAGTATGGAGAGGGCAGAAGAGCTCTTGGATCCTGGAAATTTCCAGAAAATATTTCCATCTAGGAGAGGGTCTCACTACAATAAATTTAAATGGATCAAAGACTTGGATCTTAAAAATGAGACCATACAAGCTCTAGCTAATGACTATAATCATTTGTAAATATCATATAATCATTTATAAATTCCTTTATACATCTGGAGTAGGGAAGATCTCTTCTAATTATGACTCAAAATCCAGAAGCCATTTAAAAAGTTTAGTCACTTGTTACATGAAGTAAAACAACTTTTCATAAGCAAAAAGATCCCTGACACTCTAAAAGAAATACTTACAATTCTTACTTCAAAGAGCTAATTTCCCAAATACACAAAGAAGTTTTTAGAAAAATTAAAAGATAAAACAGTCCCAAACCAAAGTAAGCCCAGAAGTTGGACCAATGATGTCTCACTGGAAAAGAGATATTAAACATATGAAATCTATCTCACTCAAAGGAAGGCAAAGAAAGGCAACATCAAGCTACCTTCTCATTAATCTTCACAAAGAAAGGCATCAAGCTACCTTCTCATTAATCTTCACAAAGAAAGGCAACATCAAGCTACCTTCTCACTAATCTTCATAAAGAAAAAATTTTTAAAAAATGGGAATTACTTCATCAAGGCTGTGGGAAAATAGGCTCTCTTATTCTTTTTTGTGGGGGCTGTGATATACATCATGCGCCATTTTAGTTCCTCAACCAGGGACTGAACCTGTGCCTCCTGTATTGGGAGCACAGAGTCTTAACCGCTAAACCACCGAGGAAGTCCTTCTCATTCTTTATTGGAGGTTGTTCCAGTAGAACAATTTCTGAGAGGTTAGGGAAAGTAGAACTCCTTACCATTCCTGTTTTTTGAAGTGGAAGTGTTAGTTGCTCGGTCATGTCTGACCCTTTGCGACCCCTGTAGCCTCCAGGCTCCTCTGTCCAAGGGATTTTTTCAGCAGGAATACTGGAATAAGTTGTCATTTCCTTCTCCAGGGAATCTTCCCAATTCAGGGATCAAACCCTGTTTTCAGGTATGAAAACACAATTTATTAATTCTTTGGTATTGTTTGTAGTTTGGGGCTATTTTGATAAACACTATGAACATCCGTGGACCAGTCTCCTGACATAAATGCCATTAACTGAGTCATATGCAGAAAATGTGCATTTTGATCGAACTACATAGAAAAATCCAACATGGCCTGATTTTTTCAATACTTGTTTAGTCAAATCTTCAGCAAGATTTTCCACGTCTTCAATAGCGTTTGCTACCAAGGAAAGGAATGTTTTAGTTTGTCACCATATTGTATTAACTACTTTTTACCAAGCAGGAAGAATGAAGTGTTTTCCCAATATTCAGCTTTTTGTATTCACTCCTAAGGAAGAAATTTCAGATGCTTCTCATTTTTTATTATTATTTAATTTGAAATGATTAAGAAACAAATAAAATATTCCAAATCTTAAACATTGTTGAAATCTACTTTAGAAAAACCACCATTTGGGGGAAAGATTGTAGGTAGTTGTTATCACATTTGCCTACACATTAAAGTCCTCGGTTTGAAACCAGGCAGAAACAGTCAGATCTTCCCATTTTCCCCAGGAGGACACTGAGCACACATATTCACTCCTACGGAAGAAATTTCAGATGCTTCTCATCACTTTTTGTTATTAACTTTCATTTAAGATGGTTAAGAAGCATATCAAATATTGCAAACTTTAAACATTGTTGAAAATCACTACTTTTGGAAAAGATTATCAAGGCTTGTCCTCCTGCTCTAAATATCTGCTTTTACGTTTTGCTGATTTTTAGTTGTGGTTAATATCTCAAGGTCAATGTATAACATGAGTAAAGGTTTTTGATAATGATTGTGAATGCAATTCATATTTCTAATAGTCTTTAGAATTTGGAACTTGTCTTTGCATCTCTTCCTTTCATACTTGATTAGATTTTCATTCTTTTTACCTCATATGGTAACTGATGAAGCACTCATTCAAGGGAACAGAAGAAGGGTTGGCTCAGCCATTTTCTTCTTCCCTTATACTTCCATTGTTAGCAACATCTTCAACCAACATTTCTTATTTAATTAAAATCATATGCTATCATCTCTATATTACTTAACTGGGTACTCTTACACCACAGTGTGGCAGTAGCCCAAAAGTGAGGTCATGAGTGAGAGGTCATCCCGTAATTTCCACTTTCTCCCCTCAAGCCAGGAGGAACTCACTATAAGGAATCAGGGTATCCCTAAGGCAGATAGCACAGCCTAGCTTCATTAGGGCTCACAGCCGGAAAGCTTCAGATCTCAAGCCCTGCCCCGTCACATCTCTCTCTCCTCCAGTGTCTCGGTTTCTCACTCTGTATCCCTTTCTCATCCTTCCTTCTGCTGACTTGTTTCTACCGCTTGAGCAAGCAGTGACCAAACATGACCCCCTCGAGGCTACTGAATTTTATGTCCTCAATCCAAGAGGCCAGTTGAGGCTATCTAGAATCCTCATCCAAATCTGTGGTGCCAAATTCCAAATAGCTGAACTTGGGTCAGAGGCTCCACACTGGGTCAATCAACTCTGACCAAGCCCATACTTGCAGGTGGGTGAGACTGATTCTCAGAGAAGGGGATTTGGGGATGCCAAGATATTCCAAAATATGGCTTTCACAAATAGCCCTAGCTTGTGTATCCTGATGTAACCATTTGACTGTAGAAATTGTCTCTTCCACCCTTTGCTTGTATCATTTCTTCTCCCATGGATGGGGCTGGAACAGGGATGGTGACATTTGTTTCTGTGGTTTTTTTTCTCCACACCTGTACTTGAGCACTGGTTGACACATCTGTTCATCATTAATTGGTGAATGCACTGAGTTGGATCATACTTAGAGCCTACTTCTCTTTCTGTTTACTTTGCATATCTTTCTCCTTGTTCATCATGTATTGACTGTATAATTCAACTCAAGGGTAATACCATTTCTCTCACTTTTAAGTTTTGTGGAGAGTTGACTACAGAACCAAATCCTAAACACATTCTTTTCCCAAATTAGCTTATTGTGCACATAAATCCTCAAGAGGGTCAGAGAGATTGAAGTAAGTAAGTGTCACAAACTGATTAAGAATATGGTTAGCAAGAAAAAAATCCACGTCATCTCTTGAAGGTGAAAAACTCAGCAAAAAAAAAAAAGAGAGGGGACAGAGAGAGGAAATGGAAAACTCACTTGAAATAATTGTGATAACCCAAATGTTATCTGTGCTCAATATTTAGATGTGTGATATATAGAAATAGATACAGAAGTCGCATTGGAGTTGGAGGTAGATATGGAATAGACAGAGAGCATAAACTCAGAAAGACGAGAAGCCACTGTGTAGGAGTTCCCTTTACACTATCTGTACCACTCCACTCAAAATAAGTTGACAACCACAAAAGCTAGATTTTTGACCATGGCAGAGGCATTTGACAGTCTGGAGAGAGAGAAAAAAAGCCCATCAGAACTCTTGCTTTGATTCCCTATTTTGAATCAGAACCAACAGAATCATGACCTTGCTCAAGTGAAAGAGAATACGTGATTTTTTTCCCTCCTTATTAGAGAATTAAGCAGTAAATGACAATGTTTAACTATTTCATCCTAAAACAAGGAAGAATAAAGAAAAACTGGTTTGCCTATAGACAAACGGGAAAGACAGTGAGAGACTTCAAGATTTTGGAGCATTAAAAGTGATGCAAAGCGCATTTAATGGACACCCCCAGAGCTTTTTTTTCTAAGCACTGCAATTGATTGCCACGAGATTATGATGCCATTAAAATTCACTCTGCCCATAAACTAATGCTGCGGAAAATGCTGACGTTTATAGCAGTTCCTACAAGGGACATATTTCAGTGTGAAAGTAAGTCCTAATGTAAGAACTTTATCTCAGTAAAGCAACATCTAGGAAGGGGGGAGTAGGAGGAGGAAGAGAGGCCGTCTGGGAGTGCTGGGAGTTTTATTTCTCTCAATAATGGGTGTATGGATGCTAAATTTCAAAGACTTTTTAAAATAAATCTATTGGCCTTTGACAAAATCAATCCAAACCCCATAAACCAAGAAGTCATCCACTTGATATTAATGAGCCCACATTTGCATTTATTTGTCTCTTACACTAGACAAACCATTAATTTCGTGTTTATGCTTCCTTTGAAGTTTGAATGCTCATAGATAGATGGCCTCATCGAATCTCCTGCTGCTACATTAATATTTCGCTATAAATGATAAATTTTATCATTTTCCACAACACCCCTTTTTACTTTAAGAAAGCTGTGAAAATACAAGCAATAAGTCTTAAGGTCTGAAAGCACAGCTTTTTTTTTTTTAATACCCTTCAGCAGGGATCATTAAAATAGTGATATCTTTAACATCAGGATACCTTTGATGGCCTCTACTATTTGGAAGCTGAGACGATGTATATCTCGTCAACTAATCAACCTTTCTTGGATAAAGGATGGTTCAGTTGGCTAGAGCTGACACATAGGTCCATTTCTGACCGCACTCGTTGCCTCAAGTTTTTTTCAGAATTTATATGACAATATTTTAGTTTAAAATATTAGTCTAATTTATTGAATTTAAAAGAAGAAGTATTTTGAAAGGTTTGAGATAGAAAAGTTTACCACCAACAGGGTGTTGGGAATGACACAGTGCCAGGTGAGAGGGTCAACAGGGTCTAGAAGGAACCCACTAAATGGTATATAGGGCATGATGTCATGGAGATGGTTACAATCAGTTCAGTTATTCTGTTTGATAATAATGATGATGATAAGGAGTAGAAAGATGATGATGATGGTGATGATGGATACTTGTTGAGCCCTTCCTACATGTTAGACAATGAGCTATGAGCTCTGCAGCCATCCTCTCAACAATCCTAAAAGGTAGCTGCTACTGATATTCTCAGCTGATAGATAGGAAGCCCAAAGGGATAAATAGTTTTCCAAAGGGATAAGTGCTACAAGGAATGGTAAGTCTATTTGCATCTCTGCCACCGGGCTGTTCGGATCCACCAGGATCTCCCAGGGGTGGTCCTATAAGTGGCTGAAACCTTTCATTTAGTCCTATTCCAATCTTTTTCATTCTGCTTTCATAATAGAGGAAAGAAGGGGATCACAGCCAGAAATTTCCAGGTGATTAACTTTGGTGACATCACCTATCCTCATAGCCTGAGTCAGGCGCAAGGAAAAACTGGCACATCTCTAAACCTTCAGTTGAGTGAATTTTCTTGGAACCTTCTCTCTCTGTACATTTTCACTTCTCCTGTCCTTCAAATGGCCTCTTTTCCATTTTTGACAGAGCTCACAAATCCAGTCTCACCCACACACGCACCTACCTGTCTGCTCCACCATTTAAGTGTATTTGTCATTTGCTTACCTATAGTGTTTGCTATAATTCATGGTTTGCTTTGATGTTTCATTAAAATTAATATCTAGCTTTTTATATATCTTATAAATACACATTCATATCCACTTCTTCTAGATTAATATTATGCATTCCATTTGGGAGGAGAATGGGCAGGAATTCTATCTTTAACCAGAATCCCCATGTTCAAATTGATTTAACAAAAGAAACAATTTGCAAAAAAAAAATTATCATAATAAGAATGTTTGTAAATCATTATGATGCTAGGTATTTGGTTTAACTTTTTTTTTTTTAACTTCTCTGCCAAATCTGTCTGATTATGGACTGGAGTGAAATGCTTAACAAGCAAGCGTAAGCTGTGTAATTAAAATAATGTATTGACCAGGAGTGAGAAAGGCAGCTCATTGGTAAGAGAAATCCTTTTCTGTTCAGAAAAAATTGGTCATGAAATAAGTATTTTAGGTACTGATGGACTAGTATAGTCTATATGGGATGCAGAGCAAGGACATGAAAGGAAACAGCCAGCCTTCCTGGTTACAGGAAAGGCTACAAGAACAAGCAGCTGAACAGTGTTTTGAATGAAGGAAAACCATCAATCACAATAAGAAGAAAAGCTATGACCAATCTAGACAGCATGCTAAAAAACAAAGACATTACTTTGCCAACAAAGGTCCGTCTAGTCAAAGCTATTTTTTTCCAGTAGTCACGTATGTATGTGAGAGTTGGACTATAAAGAAAGCTGAGTGCAGAAGAATTGATGCTTTTGAACTGTGGAGTTGGAGAAGATTCTTGGGAGTCCCTTAGACTGCAAGGAGACCAAACCAGTCAATCCTAAAGGAAATCAGTCCTGAATATTCATTGGAAGGACTGATGCTTAAGCTGAAACTCCAATACTTTGGCCACCTGATGCAAAGAACTGACTCACTGGAAAAGACCCTGATGCTGGGAAAGATTGAAGGTGGGAGAAGAAGGGGATGACAAAGGATGAGATGGTTGGATGGCATCACCAACTTGATGGACATGAGTTTGAGTAAGCTCCAGGAGTTGGTGATGGACAGAAAAGCCTAGTGTGCTGCAGTCCATGGAGTCACAAAGAGTCAGACATGACTGAACAACTGAACTGAACTGAACTGAACTGATCTCATTAACTACAATTAAAGTATTGAGGTTTACTAGGTGCCAGGTACTTTTAAATTTATTTTTATTGAAGTATAGTTGAATTACAATGTTGTGTTAATTACTGTTATACAGCAAAGTGATTCAGTTATAGACATATACATATTCTTTTCCATTATGGTTTATCACAAGATCTTGAGTAACATTTTCCTGCACTGTACAGTAGGTCCTTGTTGTTTTCCCATTCTATATCTACCAGTTTGCAATCCCAAACTCTCTCTCCTACCCTCTTCCATCCACTTCCCTCTTGGTCCAGGTACTTTTAAAGTGTTTCATATTTGATCTCACAACTATCCCCTAAGTAAACACTATTGTTGTTATTCAGTCTCTAAGTATTGTCTGACTCTTGGAAACCCCATGGACATGCCTGCCTTCCCTGTCCTTCACTATCTTGAGGAGTTTGCTCAAATCCTGTCCATTGAGTTGGTGATGCCACCCAACCATCTTATCCTCTGTGATCCCCTTCTTTTCCTGCCTTGAATCTTTCCCAGCATCAGGGTCTTTTCCAATGAATCAGTTCTTTGCATTAGGTGACCAAAGTATTAGAGCTTCAGTTTCAGCATCAGTCCTTCCAATGATATTCAGGATTGATTTCCTTTCAGATTGACTGGTTGATATCCCTGCTGTCCAAGGGTACACTATGATTATCCCCATTTAGCAGGAAAAGTAAGACCCTATTATGATAACTAGCTTGTCTAAGGTACATGGCTATTGGGAGTTGGGGCTGGTATTCAAACCTAGACACTCTGACTCCAGAAGTCCCTAAATGAGTTAACTTCCAGGAAAAAAAAAAACTCATTTCAAAGCATGGGGTGGGGTGGGGAGGGCATTGTACTGCTGCCTAACTGAACACAAACTAAAAGAAAACAGATTATAAGTATAGACTTTAAAATAAACCATTAAATTTTGAAATAACAAGTTTAAGTAAGCCTGAAGGCATTGGAATTTCCATAAACACTGGTGCTGACATGGATTTGAGCTTGTCTCCACAGCAATGGAATATCTCCAGGAGGAGAGAGTGAAGGTTGTGGGCTTAGGTCCTCAATAAGTAGAAGAGAACTCTTCTGGCTGGGTCCTGTCCTGAGCCATAAACAATTTATTAGTGTTGACCCAGGAAGCCCAAGCCCCTAGCAGTCATCACTCTTCATGGAGTCTAAGCCTGAGATGGCCATTTTCCCCTTCCTCAATGATATTAGGATGAAAGAGATGCAGCAACCAAGAGCTTCTTTAATTTTTTACTTTCATCAGCTCTCTTCTTTTCATACCAACCATCTCAAGTTGTCCCCTGGAGTTCCTGATTCTGGAACCAAAGCTGAACTTCACTTTAGTCCATTCACTTTGGAAAGAGGAACAAAGAAAAGAATGGGAAAACAAATTTTAATTTTTTTAAAGAAAGAAATGCTAACACACAAGCCTCAGTGGATACACAGGAGCAAAGTTCTTTTCGTTTCATAACAATCATCTGGAGAAGCAGGTGCCACTGAGTTGGGCAAGGTTGCTGCGTGGGGCCCATTGTGTGGATGGGACGTAAATGAGTGTGTCGGCATCTTCGACAACAGAGCCTGTTCTATGCTCAGGATGGCGCCCATTGTGCCCGTGTTGCTAGAAGAACTCAGGCTTGCCAATGGAAGACGCTCGTTCTCACTGTCCCCCAACCTCTGCTTTGCCATCCAAATCTACCGTTATGGATATAATGCAGACCTTTGGCATTCATGGTCCCTTTGTCCTATGCTTCTGAAACAAAAGCTATTATTCTGCGCCTTGAAAGCATGCACACAGAGAAATAAAGCAGCCTGGAAGACTAGCCTAAAAAGGGAGCGTGAGCTCCATTTAAAGTTAAAAACACAAAGAAAACAAAACACTTCCAATGAAAAATGGGTTTTCACGCCTTTGTGTACACACATACGTGTATTTGTCAGAACATTTCATCCAAATGTCCACAGCAAAAGCAAGTGACCTGCCCTTGCTTTCAGAAGCCAAGAGGGGTGGAGAAGAGGGGCAGAGAAGAAGAAATTTTAAGCTTGCTATGAAAGGCTTGCTCCAGTTAATGGGCTCCAATACACACCACAGAAGGAGAAAAGGTGTCTTTTTATGAAGAAATGGCCAGCAGGGAATATAATGTGCTTCATGGCTCTATATAAATGAAGGATACAACCAGAGCATTTATTTCCAGCACCCCACCCTCACTTCTTCTGGGAAAGCAGTGACTAAAAGCAGGCAGAGTTCTGCTTTCATTGAGGGAAATTCAGTATACACCGAAGATGCTGAAAGCGAAAACAAAGTCGCTCAGTTGTGTCTGACTCTTTGCAACCCCGGGACTGTAGCCTACCAGGTTCCTCCGTACATGGGATGCTGAAGCTACGACCAAGTGACTGATGTGCTTGAACTTGTCATCTAACTTTCTGAGAATCCCAAGTGATTTGAAAGTTTATGTGTCAGGGGGAAATGTTCAGCATAATCTTGAGTCTAGAGTGACCTTGTGAAATTACAGGAGGCTCACCCTGCCTTTGGCATCACATGTTCTATGTGCACAGCCCGGTGGTTTAGACATAGCCTTTTCTTAAAGTTGTCCAGGGCACAAGACCTCAGACTTCCCCTAGTCATCCATGCTGGTCCCAAACTCACCTCCAGTGCTTGGCTCATGCCGTCCCCACTGCCTGACATCTTTTTTCTCCTCTCCTCACCTTCTAGTTCTTACTCGGCTCTTCATAAGCCAGTTTTGGCCATCAGCAGTGCCCTCTAACTCCAAGGCTGGGTGAGGTCCCACTACTCCTATGGGCCTTTGTTCTATCAGAGAATCAACCAGGCTGCATTGAAAGTCTTCCCTATTCCTTTGGGAGATCCTGGGCTCATGTCATCCTTATCATCCTAACAACAGAAATAATAGCTGACAAAAAGCCCATGTATGGTAAACACTGAATGAGTGAATACCTGGAGGCAAGAAGCTCTTTCTTATCCCAGTTCTAAGTCTCTTAACGCTGCCATTTAAAATCAAGAAAATCAATACAATGTCTCTTTTTCCTCAGGACCAGAATGTCCCCTTCCACACGTTACAGCATGGAACAGACGGGGGGTCACTCTTTAGCAGTCACAAGTCAGGCTTACCTATCATAAGAACAACCCAAAGGAAGGGTCTCTGCAGATCCCCAGGGGTGTGGGGTGGGGGAAGGCTCACTTTCTAATCACAAGAGCAAAGCTGAGGGTCATTCATCCTGCTGCAATCAGGGGTACATGGACCCAGAAATAATCACTGAAACTCAGATCAGTTCATAGGAGTTAGTGGTATGATCTGAGCCCAAGGCAGAGTCCAGAACTCAGGTGCCAGTCTAACTGGAGATGAGGCCCAAACTTTAGCAGACAGTAGGAGAGAGGAGACAACAGACCCAGTCATGGGAAACTGCATTGTTCCAGCACAAGAAATCCAATCCCTTGGGCAGAGGAGAGCATAAGACTGGATTTAGAGCTGGGGGAAAGTGGGAGTACCCACACAATGGTTAGAGAAACAGGAGCCTGACCAGGTGCTGACCAGGGCAGCATAACTCCACTCCATCCCCCTCTCTCCAAGACAGTCACATACATTCAGGGGTTCAGGATGCCCAGTTACATGTCCTTCCTGACTCTGGAGCACACACAGAAGGATGGTATTTGAAAGGGAAGCAAGCACTGATTTTAGTCATCAGTACCCAGAATCCCCCAGTGCACAGCTTTCTGGTCAGAATTGGTGTGGAGAAGAGAAAAAACATGAGGGAAAAATGGCATTTTCTACTTTCAGCCAGAGACCCAGACCTTGGGACTCATAGCCCCAGATCGCCAGTGATCTTTCTGAGTCACAGAATAGGTTGTAAGTTTAACTGCATGCATGCCTCTAGCCAGCCTCTACCACGATGTCACAGGAACAGGATTCAGGCAGTGAAAAAGAAAGCAGCAGGCCCAGTTCTACTTTTGAAATACAGCCACCCTGCTCTTTAGTAAATGTAATCCATTGAATCACTGGATTCACAGGATCTTACAAGGCAATTTAGCAGGTAAGGAGGAGACGCCCTCCTTTGACTAAGGCAGGAAAGTAGGAGCTATTGTTTCATGTTCCAGCTTCAGGGAGAAAAAATTACATAGACCTTTATGTTCCCTCTAGTTTCATATTATAAATATAGGACGCAACTTGGGAGGGTCAAAGTACCAAGCCTCTACCAGAATCAGAAATGAAGCATCTATAGCAACATAATGTGCGTTTTATGATGGAAGATGATACACATAGTATGTGTCAGAAATAGGGAAGGATCTTTTTTTTTTCACCAAATCAATCCAGAAGACTGTCAAAGTTGAGGTGGCCTGTTTAGAAGCTTTTATAATAACAACATCGAAGCATGCCCATTTTGGTAAGAACAATTGCGATGGAACACTTCTATCATAAGCGGTACATAAGCAGAGGCAACTCAATGAAACCAGCAAATTTCATGTTAAAAAAAAACTTTGGCAACTGTAGCAGATGGTCTTCAAAATTGAGGATTAAAAAATGTTTTATAAGTAGAGTCTGGAGACGATTCTATCTTTCCAAAGCTTCCAGAAATAATTCATCATCTCCCTCCTCACCTGCCCTTACCTTGGGATCCCTAGCAGTATGACCTCCACCTGTCACTCGAGTCAGAAACCTGGGAGATGGTTCCTGCTCTCCCTACCTTCATATCCAGGCTATAATCCAAGTCCTGTGAATTTCATCTTCTGAACACCTCACACATTTATTTTCTCCCCTTCATCTCCACTGATGATGAATGACTCTAGACCCCATCTTCTCTCCCCTGCCTCTTCCACCCCTTAGCCTTACTCCCAATCCCATCTTCATTCTCTAACTGAAGTGAACACTCCTATATGCAAATCAGAGGCATCCCTTTGCTTATAATTTTTTTAATGTTTTTTCATTGTTTATAGTAATTGCTTTAGTCAAATCTACTAAATAAGAAATTTCCAAGCTTCCAAAGAAAATGGTTTCTAATAGGGGTAGCAATAGTTCATTATTGGGAACAGATGAGGGACGGACTGATGGCACATAGAAGGACTGCTAGACTGAAATTACCAGCCTGCTGTGATGAAGAAAATATGTTTTCTGTGCTATCTGCAGAGTTCATAAAAACTTCTCCAACAAGGCTCAGCATTCTGTTCTTGGAGATGATAACAGATTAAAGCGATCTACATACCACCATCAAATTAATCTCTGTAAATCATAGCACTAGCTGTGCCATTCAATGGCTCACCCACTACCCATCCAGTTCAGGACCCTACACAATATGAGCTCAATCTGCTTCCCCAGCTTTACTTTCTATACAGCCAACCCCCCAAACAACTAGACTCTTTGATGTTTCCCGTAACAGTCCTTTGTTCACATGATTGCTCACACTCCTCCAGCCATCTGCCAATCTCCCTCTAACAGTCATTCAGACCTGAAGTCCCTGGGACTGACCATTTTAAACATAGGTCTCCCCTCTGACTTCCTGCTAAAGTATAAGAGGAGTGTGTTAAAATAGTGTTTGTGATTGGCATTATGCTTTGGTAGTAAAGGAAAGAGAATGGGAGTAGGGATTTGTTTTGTTTATGTGGATCAAGTATTGTGAACAAGAAGCAAAAGTAGCACCTTTATACTAGACATCAAGCATTTACACAAGAATATTTTAATTCCGGTATTTTACCAAACTTACTAAGGAAGATAAGCAGTAGAGCCAATGAGATTTAGACCCCTGCTTCGACTAGGTGGGCCCTGGGTATATATCAACCAAGGAGAAATGAGTACCAGCTTCTAGAATAATACCCTGGAAAGAAAATCACTGTGAGAGGTATGAGCCCTGGCCCCAGTGGCATCCCTACTTCCTGCATCCTACTTGATAGAAAAATGTGCTGATGTCTCTGAAGGTGGAGAGTCTTGCAGCTGTTGCGACCCAGTCTGAGAAATTAACACCATCCTGTCTGTCACCAGCCACATGCATCCTGAACAAGATCCAAGGAGATTAGAGAGCATGCAGATTGGTGTCTTTGCTTCTCTATTTGCTATACCAACAAAGAGGCCTTACTTTGGATTGGTTTGGTTTGAAGTTTTGATGCTAAGAATGCTTGATGAGGTTGAGCCATGTGAGCAAGTTAAGGAGGATTAGGGTACTTAGTTTCCAGCCCCTAACTCCCCTAGATAATCCTAGCAAATAGCCTCATTGACCCTGCCTCCTCCTCCTTCTAGGGAACTTTGCACTTAGATCACAGAATGTCAGAGTTGCAAACAGCCTAACTCAGTCCCATCAAATCTAACCTTTCACCTTCTGGCCTCTTTTTAGGACAAGATGTATTTGAAAGTACATTTGAAAATCAATGTTTTCCAGTGAAGTTATGGAATGACATCTGCACATCCCACTTGGTTGCCTAGAGTTATGGAAGCTCAGTCAATCCATAGTCACCTGCTATGTGACGCAGTGTTGGGGCCATTGACTGGAGAGTTAAAGACAGTCGCAGCTCCCAAGGGGCAATAGGAGTGCAGTGAGATGGGGCCTCTTCAGAGGGCAAGATCCCACAGGGGCAGGTGAAAAGAGTAGTGTGTACAAACGATGACAGGGGAAAGTAATCAAATGGAGCAGGTCAGGGAAAACGTCCTTGAAATGAAGGCGTTCCAGCTGAACCATGAAGGAGGGCCCAGGTGTTCTGGAGAGGAACTCTAAGTCTGGAGACAGCAGGAAATGGCCATGTTTATGTATTAGAAGCATCTTCAAGTCTTCCAGAGTGATCTCCTGCTGACAGCAATCAATTCTTTAGTTAATTAGGATGCTTGTAGACTCTACAACCTAGAACTGGGCCAGATGGATGGCTCTGTCCCTTGATAAAGAAACATTAGGTTCTGCCACAGTTAGCTCCACTCGCTGGTAAAATGTCCTTCTCGATACTATGTTTACCACATTAATTTCATGCTCAAGAATTTACCAAGCTCACAATTGTCCTTTGGGACTAAAGTACCCCACTTTTCAATGTCATCTGCGTAAGTGCATGCCCAAATTTCTTTTTTACTCCCAACCCTCATCCTTTCATTTCAGCCAAACCTGTTGCCTGACTAGCCTCTGTTTCAAAAGTCCTTCTTTTCTCCTTTATAGCTTTGACCAGACTATCCCCATCATTTGGACAGGAAAGATGGGAAGGAGGAAGAAGGCAGAGAAACAAAAGACAAGTAGTGGGGAATTCCCTGGTGGTCCAGTGGTTAAGAACCTGCCTTGCAATGCAGTAGGCACAGGTTCGATCCCTGGTTGGGGAACTAAGATCCCACATGCCATGGAGAAACTAAGCCCATGTGCTACAACTAGAGAGTCCATGCACCACAATGAAAAGATCCGTCCTGCCACAACTAAGACCCAACACAGGCAAAACAGATAAATAAATAAATGTTAAAAAAAAAAAAAAGACAAGTAGTGGAGAGAAAGAGAAGATGGAAGAAAGAAAGAGAAAAGAGAATATCTAATCCTTCCCAGCATACATTTCATGGTTCTGCTCCCCACAGTCAGGAGTCATTGGACACACTTACAGTAAGATCTGAGTCATTCTTCCCCAAGGCAGTTTATCTGATCTGGTTAATTCTGTTGTGTGACTTCCACAATTCAGCTCTACCCTGCAGAATATGACATAGAAAGAAGACAAGTTAGCTTTTAGCCAGAAACACAGAGAGCAGGGCAAGTCCTCTTAGGGTCCCCATTCTTTGCTCAATACTAGGACCTTGACCTGGGAAATGAGTATTTCATTTTCCTTATTCCTAATTCTCAAAGCGTGTTCAGCCGCTCATCGTGTCCGACTCCTTGTGACCCTATGGACTCTAGCCCACGAGGCTCCTCTCTCCATAGAATTCTCCAGGCAAAAATGCTGGAGTGGATTGCCATTCCCTTCTCCAGGGGATCTTTCTGACCCAGGAACTGAACCCAAGTCTCCTGCACTGGCAGATGGATTATTTACTGCTGAGCACCTACATATACAAATCTTATTATAAACTGAAACCAAGATGCAACATACTGGGTTTTAGCAGGGTTATCTCCAAAGAAGTGAATTTTCAAGTGAGTTCAAGAAACCAAACCTACATCCATGGCCATTCTCCTTTCCTTCTTGTATTTGGCACTACCACCAAAATCCTGCCCCTGGAGCCTCCTCATGTGTGTATACATGATGGCAAAGCACCAGATGAAGATGCGAATAATTCAATCAAAAGCCAAAGCCAATTCTGAATGGTTTGTCTTGAAAAAATTAACTGATTTTGCCAAATGCTCTGATGTTTTATAACCATAATTACACTTCATAATTTGTTGTAACCCATCACTTGGAGACAGAAATGCTGAATTAATTGCACTATTTTTGTGACCTCTTAGACTATCTCCATTAAGACCAAGTTAATTTCTCAACATGGGAAGATTCATTTTTCGTACAGAATAATATCAGTAATAAACCCAGAGCATAAGTGAGCAGTGTGCACAAATGGCTGCCATCAAACAGCTCTGCGATCACACCCTAGTTCTGCTTAAATGCAATTTATGTCAAATACATTAACGGAGAATGTGATGAGTATTTGATTTGTTTTGGCTTTGTGGCCAAATAGCATAATTTCTCAAGGATTTGTATATGTGTTTACAACTAGCAAAACTAATAAGTAGGAGCATCCACCTAAGGGTCATTTATGGGGTCAAGATAGCTTTCTAGAAGATGGGCTTCTCTATGGAGACAACTGGGGAATCTCTTGTTCAAGGCACTCATGTCATCAAGAATTCATTGGGCACATGCTAGTTCTGGGGACATCTCATTGTCCTTCAGGAATTTCCCTGAATACGTGCAGAGCAGCTGGTCAGTCTTGAGATGGTCCAAGCCCATCCCTTGGGCTGACGCTTTGACCCCAGTGTGTCTGTAAGGCAAGCAGGGCTGCAGGTGGTCAGGCTATGAAGAGCGCTTTAGCTGATGGTTTGAGTAAGAAGGTTGTTTCAGAACATCATTCTGTTACAGACTGAGAAGTGGCACATGTGCTGGACAGGGACTAACAGCTCTGTTATTTCTCTGCATAGATGCAGAATGGCAAAATTTCTACTTTATGGGTACTACCAATAACTAAGGGAATGGACTTAGAGCCAGTTGAGATAGATATTCAGTGCTCCATGATTTCTGAGGACTGACTGATTTTACTTTAAAATATGTATTATTTTTCAAAAGCTAATACTAACCTGATTTGGTTTTTTTTGTTTGTTTGTTTTGGTTTGTTTGTTTTTTTCTTTTTTTTCTGATTTGGTTTTAATGTAAGTAAGTAATGGGAGATAAAAAACTCTGAGCAAATATAATTTATTTATGGCCTCTTCTGAGTCAGTTATAACTAGCTCTTCAGATGCTGTCTGTTGTTTAGATTTTGTTTCTACTGCTGACATTGAGTAAGATTGCTAGATGATTCTAGGACATTAGACTGTGATAAAATTTATGTTATTTCCACTGATATCTATTTAAACAGTGAAATTAGTTTGTGTCAACAAAGTTGTTGATGAAAAGTAATATTATGGCTTTAAAGGACTTACCTGGTGGCTCAGTGGTAAAGAATCTGCTTACAAGGCAGGAGACACAGGTTCGATCCCTGGATGGGGAGGATCCCCTGGAGAAGGAAATGGCAAATCTCCAATATTCTTGCCTGGGAAAACTTGTGGACAGAGGAGCCTAGCAGGCTACAGTTTAAGGGATCACAAAGAGTCAAACATGACTTAGCCACTAAACAATAACAATAATGGATTTAAAAGTGAATTATCAAGGAATCAATCATTCAAGTGTTACACTATTAGACTTTTTTTTTTTTTAAACTTGGTACAGGTTAGCAATCAGCATACTTTTTTCACTTAGTTCTCCTGAAAATGAGGAAATTAACCTAAATATCTGACACATGGCCAAGGTCTGACATTACCAGGATGCAGAGATTCCTGGACATTGGCAGGGCAGCATCCCACCCTCACAGCCTGTAGGGGGGAGAACATGCAAATATATAGAGGGAGAGAAGGATGCTGGCACAAGACATCCTCAGAATATGCCCCAAGCCATTAAGTCTCAGGTTTGAAAAATGGGACCTTTTGATGAACTGTCCACTGACTGAGAAATATCATTACTCTTTTAAAATATAGAGTGTCATGTGTGATGAGCAAATCTGCATGTATGTACTCAAGAGCAGAAGGAAACATGGAGATACTCAGTGTACTACTAAACTTTGATTATGCAGGTCTCCTTGAGATATTTGAGGTGATACAACCCAAACCTGGATGAAGCTGAGTTTTTTTAGCTCATGTAATGATGTGGTGCATAAGACAAGTGAAGAACACAAACAGAAGATTTCAGATGAAATTTTCATATTGAAATATTGTTTTCTTTCATATTGAAATAACTGTTTTAAAATATCCTTCAAACATATCAGAAAAAGTCATCTGTACAAAAGAAATGACAAGCTCATTACATTTGCATGTCATATATCTTAAACTGCCCAAAGCTTCAGGAATAAGTGTAGCCAAGAATCCAGAAGTTAATCCTTCAGTCCTGACACCAAGCCTCACCTTCATCAAGACATGCACCCTGCTCCCAGGGAGCCATTGGTCCACACTGAGTCAGAACTGAGCACTCACTTGGAGATTACATGTTCATTTCTCTGAATCCGCAGTGTACTGGGAGCTCCCTTAGAGAAGGCACCATGTCTTTTATCTCTTTGTCTAATTGTGTTCTCTTGAAGAAGAAATCAATAATTGCAGGAAAAGGAGGAGGAAGGAAATAAAAAGAGGATGTAGGAGAGAAGGCAAGGATGGAGACCAAATAAGGAAGCAAAGAAAAGTCCATGCAAAGAAAAGTAGTACTGCCTTTCGGTTATCATTTTTATATGAAAACTCATCATGGAAAATTACATGCTAAAGGAAGGAGAGGTAGAGAAAGAGCGGAGACAGCAAACAAAAGACCTACACAAAGCAGGTGCTTTCTCCTCCATGCTCTGTTAATCTGGCCCAGCAGCCTAGAACCACTTGGGGTAAACAGCACACACAGGGCACAAGATTGAGTAGTTACTGGAAATAAGATACAAGGTGGGGGTTTAGTCATAAAAGAATCTAAGAACCTAGTTACTTAGATATGGAATAAAGGGCTTGCTAAGGGAAAATGGAGCCCAGAATCCTAATTGGGGCCAACTTAATGGCTGTAGTTGACAGACTTACAGAAGGGCAGAAGATCAAGCCAAGAAGGTCACTATATTTGCTTTTACTTTCTGTAAATCTTCAATAATTTTGAACTTTGCTAAACAAATTTTTCTTGAAATGGTGGTAAGGCCTGGAATTGTAACACAGCTGATATATTTCAAGGTGAAAGGCAAAATGTGATCAGATGCCTTCTCTAGAAGCTGACACTTGAGGTGGAGTTTGAGGTACAAAATATTTTTGAATCTCAGGAAAGGAATTCAAAGGGAGGATGTAGAATTGGGCAGAGAGAGAAGCCAAACTGAAATGCAACCCTGATAAAAACCTTAGCCAACCCAAAGATAAGTCCTAGAACAAGTGTTCCTGGCCATAATTTCCCATGTCAGGTCAAAGAGGCCAAGCTTTTATACCTCTGCTCTGCTTGACCACCAGATATAGGCTGTTCCTTAAAGATTTGACCTCAGACAACTGGTGCTTCTCTATATATAGCAAGATAAATTTTACTTCCTCCTTTCTTATTTGGATGTCTTATTTCTTTTTCTTGCCTGATTGCTCTGGCTAGGACTTCCAGTACTATATGAGTAGGAGTGGTGAGAGGAGGCACCTTTGTCTTGTTTCTGATCTAGGAGAAAGGCTTTTGGCTTTACACTGTTGACTATGATGTCAGCTGTGCACTTGTCAAATATGGTTTTTATTATGTTGAGACACATTCCCTCTATACCTAATTTGCTAAGAGTTTTTATTATTATAGGATATTGAATTTTGTCAAGCGCCTTATCTGCATCTATTGAAATGATCATATGATTTTTATCCTTCATTCCACTTAGGTGGTGTATCATGCCTATTGCTTTGTAAGTGTGAACTATCCTTGCATCCCAGGAATGAAAAGTGAAAGTGAAGTCGCTCAGTCGTGTCCAACTCTTTGGGACCCCGTGGACTATAGCCTACTAGGCTCCCCTCTACATGGGATTCTCCAGGCAAGAATACTGGAATGGGTTGCATTTCCTTCTCCAGGGGAGCTTCCCAACCCAGGGACTGAACCCGGGTCTCCCGCATTGTGGGCAGACGCTTTAACTTCTGAGCCACCAGGGAAGCCCTAGAACCTCCTTTGATCAGGGTATAATTGTCCTAATGCATCAGTGAGTTGCTACTGCCCTCTCGTGGTTGTAAGAAAGAGTAGTCCTTGGGCTGATTACCTCCTGTACTGTGCTGTGCTTAGTTGCTCAGTTGTATCTGACTCTTTGCAACCCCATGGATTGTAGCCCATCATTCTCCTCTGTCCATGGGGATTCTCCAGGCAAGAACATTGGAGGGGGTTGCCATGCCCTCCCACAGGGGATCTTCCCAACCCAGGGATTGAACTCAGACCTCCTGCACTGCAGAATTCTTTACTCTCTGAGCCACCAAGGAAGCCCTGATTACTTCCTGGGGACATGGAAATATAGTCTTCAGGTCTCTGGACTATGTAACCAGTAAGCTTTATTGTTACATACTGTTAGGATCTACAAGGAAAGGCATACCCAAAAAATTTTCATAAACTAGGAAAATGTGGAACAAATATCTGACTAACAATGCAGAGAATAAATAAATCTCACAATTGCCATCAAAACTTGGCAGTACCTTAAATATATTAGTGACATAAAATATGTCCAATTAATGGGTAGACTCTGTGATCTTTGTAAGATTTCAGGAACCTCGTTGGTACATCTTAGCATGAGTCAAGATTTTGAATCAGAACTAAAAGAGTTTCCAGCTTATCCCTAATTGACAGTGTCATGATTTCTGTGATCCTCAACACCTAGCACAGGGTCTCACACTTATAAGACACTCGATTAAGTTTTATGAAATGGTTAAATGAACTCACACAATTGTTATATGTCAAATGGCTCATTCTTTGGATAGAATATTAACAGCTAATATATAGTAAGCACTTAGCTATGTGCTGGGCATGGTTACATGCACTTAATATGTAATCACTCATTTTATTCTTATTATAACCTTCTGACATAGGTACAGTCATTATCATTACCCCTTTACAGATAAGGGAACTTTCCCAGGCTACTCTAGAATAGGGTTGTACTCACCACCCCCCCATGAAATTACGCATGACCAGATTTCTCGTTTGGGCCAATGAAACACGTGTGGGAGTAACATGCCACTTTCAGGAATAAGCTCTAAAAATCAGTACACAATTCCTTACAATTCTTTCCCCTTTCCAAGGTGATCATGGATGCACTTGTCAAAATGAACTTTTGTCAGCCTGGTCCCTGAGTGACTGATGAATAAAAACAATCCCTGTTGGACATGTATATATATATATAGCATGGGCAAGCTATAAACCTTCACTTGGTTAAGGCATTGAGATTTTGGGCTTGCTTATTTCTTCAGTATAACCTGGCCTATCTTGAATATCATTTATTGAGCATGTAACAAATACAATCAAGGTGCTAAGTTCTTTACAGGGTTTATTTCACTTAATTGTCAAAACAGCCTTACAAGGTAGATGTTATTATGCCTCTCTTACCTCGAGGCTTCCCTGATATCTCAGTTGATAAAGAATCTGCCTGCAATGCAGGAGACCCGGGTTCAATTCCTGGGTCAGGGAGATCCGATGGAGAAGGGATAGGCTACCCACTCAAGTATTCTTGGGCTTCCCTTGTGGCTCAACTGGTAAAGAATCCACCTACAATGTGGAAGACCTGGTTTTGATCCCTGGGTTGGGAAGATCCCCTGGAGAAGGGAAATACTTGAATATCCATTCAAGTATTCTGGCATGGAGAATTCTATGGACTATATAGTCCATGGGGTCACAAAGAGTTGGACATGACTGAGCAAATTTCTCTTTCACTACCATTAGGCATGTAGTTTTAGAGATGTTACACATATGACCATTTCCCCAATTGCTGAGTGGTTGAACCAGCAAATCATGTGCAATCATCATTTATCACTTACCAGTTATTAGTTATTCACTACATGGCCTGCAGAGGAATGCACAAAACTAATATTATGTATTTTTAATCAAGGAGGTTGCCATTTTGCTTGGAGAGGTGAATAAAGATGGCTAGCCATACAAAAAGGAAGATAGTGGTCTGGAATGGTCTGAACGTTCAAAGAAGACTTCATGGGAGCCTGGAGAGTTGATCAGCATTGGAGGGGGAAAAAATTTATGTGCATGGGACAGAAAGGATATCTCAAGCAGGGCTAACATCATAAGAGAAAAGGATAATGATAAGAACAAGGAGCATGTTAGTAAGGAACAAGACCAGGCAAGCTAGAGCAGAAGGTTCAAGTTAAAATGGAACAGTTGATAAAATCAGAAAGGCAAAATCAAAAGAATATGGACAGGAGTGTCAGGTGGAGGGGCTTATTCATTTATTCAATCATTCATTTGATAAAAAAAAATTCTGACCACGTGCAGTGTATCCAGCACTGTGCATATGCAGTGAGCATAGTTTATGGTCTAGGAAAAAAGTGATATTAATCAGATAATTACAAGGGAAGTAGAAAGTAAAGTAGGAGCAAGGAAAGAGGCCCCCATGAGAAGAGGTCTTGGGAAGTAGTGAGTCAACGCCCACCTGGATCACAGAGCCAGTCAACCAGTGCTTGTCAACATGCAAGGGTGAATAGAGAAGATAAGATTAGTATTCGATTAATTATGGTGAATAACCAGGCAAGATTAAGTGACTTATGAAACAGAAATGAAAGGCTGGTCATAGGCTACAGCAAGAGTATTTTATCTGAAATCACAAGACCTGAGTTCAAGCCTCCATGATAACATTTAAGTTCTATGTGACCTTGGGAATATTACTTGAACGTTCTGTTTCTAGCTGTGTGACTTTGGGCAATTTATTTCATCTCATTTCCATTTCTTCATCTGTAAACTAAAGGCAATAAGCACTACCTCACCTAGAGTTGCGCAGATTGAATGAAGTAGTGCGTGGATAACTGGCAAGTGTTTAGGTAATCGATAAATATTAATCGTATCTTTGTAAAACTGTCAGAATGTTAAGGAAAGCTGTGCCTTTATATAAAAAAATATTTTGAAGATATTTAAGGGCAAAAGAAGGGATTTGTATGGTACAAATACAGAACATGGGAAAGACTAGTGTACTACATATACTTAATTTGAAACAAGTGTTGGCGTGCTCTTCCCAATTTGACAGGACTCTGGGTAGCTCCTCAGCAACATGTTTGGAAACACTGTTGGTGCCAGTTCAGTTGACAGGCTGTTCACTGGACTTTACTAATGTGTAATCCTTCCAAAGGCCGCACCTACTCTAAGCCTGGCACAGACTGCCAACAAGCTTGAGAAAAAATGTGCCCATTCCAAGGGACACTTGTATTGTAAAAAGCATGGCTGGTGGAGGATGGTGATGCACAGAGAATCAGGTAGCCTCTGAGGAAGGGCGTTACATCTGAGGACACACAATAGTTGTCCACACATATTGTCAGTCCCACCTTGGTTGAAACTGCGCTAAGACTACAGGAAGACAAAAACAGCTGAAAGGGAGAGGGAGGCAGCTCTAGCTCCAAGCAGCCTTCCAACTCTATGACATTCATCAGAACCATGGACACTTCCACCATCAATGAGAGAAAGAAGGAATGTGATAGCATGAGTCAACCTTCCCTAGCACATCCTGCTTATTTCTGATACTTTGGGGACTTTACTAAGCAGAAGTAGCCCCCATCCCTGCCTGGTGCAGCCCAGCCCAGAAGGTGCATGAGTGATGGAGGAGAAAGCTGTTGAATTTTAGCCTCACTTCACCCTGTAAATGTGATGAACCCATAAACCCTGAAGAAGAAACTCACTGGCAGAAAGAATAAGGTTAAATTGTTTAAAGCAAGCATGTTCGCCCTTCTGTTACCCATTGAGGCCCTTGCATGCTGCTAAGCCTCATCTTCAGAGAAGATGATTAGAAACCTCACAATGGGCAGCACATATGCTCATACCATAAATGAGACCACTGCTGGGAAAAGATATCTGAATCAACTTCATGTCATGAAACTAAGATGGTAAAGGCTACCTGCAGATCATGTAAGGAGAAATCCTGACGAGGTGTGTGTTCCTATGGGGAAGATGGGACTGAAGGCTTACTTCTTTGCCCACTAGCAAGTTCTTGAATGCAGTACCCAGGGCTCAGCTTAGGGCATGACTTAGAGTTAACCTTCAAAAAGCGTTCCTGGAAATGATACTAATAACCGTTATTTTCCACTTAAAATCACTGTGATAAGCATGCCACATTATTTCATTTACTTTTCATTGTAATCAACATCTTCAGATTCCACATGTGAAAACTGAGGTTCTGAAAGTAACTTGTCCAAAGTCAAGCAGTTAGTGAGTGCTAAAATAATTCTAAACTTATGTTCTTAATCAGGATATCTGACATTGGGCCTGTGCTGAAAATTCCCCATGGTTATGGGTCCAGGAACAAAATTGTCTTCCCCCCACCAGATATCAGGAAACACTGAAAGTCCCTGAAGAACACCTTTACCAAACAGAGATGTCGGTACAATATTTTTCGGTAGAGAAGTTTGGGAAATAAGTAAGAAGAAAATGAGAAAGTTATCTCTGGTTTAATGATTAAGGGCTCTGAAATGGAATTCAAGAATAATATTTGTAGTGATCGTAGTAGTAGCAGTAACAGCAGTAGTTGTTGTTGTTGTTCAGTTGCTCAGTTGTGTCCAGATCTTTGCAGCCCCATGGACTGCAGCACGCCAGGTTTCCCTGTCCTTCACCATCTCCCAGAGCTTGCTCAAACTCAAGTCCACTGAGTCAGTGATGCCATCCAGCCATCTCATCCTCTGTTGTCCCTTTCTCCTCCTGCCTTCAGTCTTTCCCAGCATCAGGGTAGCAGTAACTAATAGTGAGAAACTACTACATGCCAGGCATTCTTCCAAGATAGTGGAATTGACCAAAGTATATTAGTAATCAAAATACATGTAAACAAACTATATTATTACAATTACCAATTAAGTCATAGAGATTATAAAGAGTTTTAAAAAGATGAATCTAAAATAAAGCCATAAGAAAGATGGAAAAATAAAAGAATAAAAAGTACATCATGTAGATATTACCAAAAAGAAAACTAAGTAGGCAATATTAATTGCATAAAAATTAAGATTAATAAAAATAAGGGAGGACTACAACATAATAAAAACAAGAACATTCAAACAGAAAATATGGAATAATAAATGCTACAAATATGCACCAAACAGCATAGACTCTGAAGCAAATTGTATTTTCCAAAGTTTGCCACAAAAGTATCTCCCATCCCACATACTCTTCTGCAGTGTGACCCTGCCACTCCCCATGAGGAGAGAATTTGCTTTCCCTGTCCTTGAAACTGAGTTGGCTTTAGTCTCTGGCTAGAAATCAGTAAGATGAAATAGAACTGATGCTATGAGATTTCTGAGGGGCTTGGTTGGGTTTTATTGCTTATTCTCTTGAAATGTCTGCTCTCCAGACTCTCCTCATCAGGGCACTCCCTCTCAGGACCCAGCTGAATGCCATGCCATGAAAAGGTCAGACTCATGAAGGGCCATGTGTGGGTCTCTTGGACATTAGCCTTGGCCTTTGAGTCACCACTGCTTAAGCTCTAGACTTCGTGTGAAGAAGTTTCCAGGGGATTCCAGTGCCCAGCCATTCAAGTCATTTGCATCTTCATTACTGAGGTCCGACAGGTTCTTGAGAAGAGACAGGCAATCCCCAGTGTTCCCTGCACAGATTCTTGACTGAGAATTCATGAGCATAATAAAAATATTATGTTTTACCACAAAGCATGCTTTGTTTTTACAGTGAGAGATAACCAGAATAAGCTCAAAATATAAACCAAATAAATAAATTATATAGGCTCAATATGTACAAAGTTTTAAAAAGGTTGAAAATTTCAAAGAAAATTTTAAAATTTACAATCACAGCAGGAAATGTTAATATAGCTCTATTAAAAAACAATAGATCAAGCAAATTTTAAAAGTATAATAATAAAAAGCAACATAATTAGCAAGTTGACCTAACAGATATGGTAATTCTGAATCCACAAAATAAATAACATATCCTTTACAAATTTAAATGCAACACTTACTTTTAAATTATTTTTTTTTCTATTTTTTTTTATTTTTTTATTTTATTTTATTTTTTAATTTTAAAATCTTTAGTTCTTACATGCGTTCCCAAACATGACCCCCCCTCCCACCTCCCTCCCCACAACATCTCTCTGGGTCATCCCCATGTACCAGCCCCAAGCATGCTGCACCCTACGTCAGACATGGACTGGCGATTCAATTCTTACATGATAGTATACATGTTAGAATTCCCATTCTCCCAAATCATCCCACCCTCTCCCTCTCCCTCTGAGACCAAAAGTCCGTTATACCCATCTGTGTCTTTTTTCCTGACTTGCATACAGGGTCGTCATTGCCATCTTCCTAAATTCCATATATATGTGTTAGTATACTGTATTGGTGTTTTTCTTTCTGGCTTACTTCACTCTGTATAATTGGCTCCAGTTTCATCCATCTCATCAGAACTGATTCAAATGAATTCTTTTTAACGGCTGAGTAATACTCCATTGTGTATATGTACCACAGCTTTCTTATCCATTCATCTGCTGATGGACATCTAGGTTGTTTCCATGTCCTGGCTATTATAAACAGTGCTGCGATGAACATTGGGGTACATGTGTCTCTTTCAATTCTGGTTTCCTCGGTGTGTATGCCCAGAAGTGGGATTGCTGGGTCATAAGGGAGTTCTATTTGCAATTTTTTAAGGAATCTCCACACTGTTCTCCATAGTGGCTGTACTAGTTTGCATTCCCACCAACAGTGTAGGAGGGTTCCCTTTTCTCCACACCCTCTCCAGCATTTATTGCTTGCAGATTTTTGGATCGCAGCCATTCTGACTGGTGTGAAGTGGTACCTCATTGTGGTTTTGATTTGCATTTCTCTAATAATGAGTGATGTTGAGCATCTTTTCATGTGTTTGTTAGCCATCCGTATGTCTTCTTTGGAGAAATGTCTATTTAGTTCTTTGGCCCATTTTTTGATTGGGTCGTTTATTTTTCTGGAGTTGAGCTGCATAAGTTGGTTGTATATTTTTGAGATTAGTTGTTTGTCAGTTGCTTCATTTGCTATTATTTTCTCCCATTCCGAAGGCTGTCTTTTCACCTTGCTTATATTTTCCTTTGTTGTGCAGAAGCTTTTAATTTTAATTAGATCCCATTTGTTTATTTTTGCTTTTATTTCCAGAATTCTGGGAGGTGGATCATAGAGGATCCTGCTGTGATTTATTTCTGAGAGTGTTTTGCCTATATTCTCCTCTAGGAGTTTTATAGTTTCTGATCTTACATTTAGATCTTTAATCCATTTTGAGTTTATTTTTGTGTACGGTGTTAGAAAGTGATCTAGTTTCATTCTTTTACAAGTGGTTGACCAGTTTTCCCAGCACCACTTGTTAAAGAGATTGTCTTTACTCCATTGTATATTCTTGCCTCCTTTGTCAAAGATAAGGTGTCAATATGTGTGTGGATTTATCTCTGGGCTTTCTATTTTGTTCCATTGATCTATATGTCTGTCTTTGTGCCAGTACCATACTGTCTTGATGACTGTGGCTTTGTAGTAGAGCCTGAAGTCAGGCAAGTTGATTCCTCCCGTTCCATTCTTCTTTCTCAAGATTGCTTTGGCTATTCGAGGCTTTTTGTATTTCCATACAAATCTTGAAATTATTTGTTCTAGTTCTGTGAAAAATGTGGCTGGTAGCTTGACAGGGATTGCATTGAATTTGTAAATTGCTTTGGGTAGTATACTCATTTTCACTATATTGATTCTTCCGATCCATGAACATGGTATATTTCTCCATCTATTAGTGTCCTCTTTGATTTCTTTCATCAGTGTTTTATAGTTTTCTATATATAGGTCTTTAGTTTCTTTAGGTAGATATATTCCTAATTATTTTATTCTTTTCGTTGCAATGGTAAATGGAATTGTTTTCTTAATTTCTTTTTCTACTTTCTCATTATTCGTGTATAGGAATGCAAGGGATTTCTGTGTGTTGATTTTATATCCTGCAACTTTACTATATTCATTGATGATCTCTAGTAATTTTCTGGTGAAGTCTTTAGGGTTTTCCATGTAGAGGATCATGTCATCTGCAAACAGTGATAGTTTTACTTCTTCTTTTCCAATTTGGATTCCTTTTATTTCTTTTTCTGCTCTGATTGCTGTGGCCAAAACTTCCAGAACTATGTTGAATAGTAGCGGTGAAAGTGGACACCCTTGTCTTGTTCCTGACTTTAAGGGAAATGCTTTCAATTTTTCACCATTGAGGATAATGTTTGCTGTGGGTTTGTCATATATAGCTTTTATTATGTTGAGGTATGTTCCTTCTATTCCTGCTTTCTGGAGAGTTTTTATCATAAATGGATGTTGAATTTTGTCAAAGGCCTTCTCTGCATCTATTGAGATAATCATATGGTTTTTATTTTTCAATTTGTTAATGTGGTGAATTACATTGATTGATTTGCAGATATTGAAGAATCCTTGCATCCCTGGGATAAAGCCCACTTGGTCATGGTGTATGATCTTTTTAATGTGTTGTTGGATTCTGATTGCTAGAATTTTGTTGAGGATTTTTGCATCTATGTTCATCAGTGATATTGGCCTGTAGTTTTCTTTTTTTGTGACATCTTTGTCAGGTTTTGGTATTAGGGTGATGGTGGCCTCATAGAATGAGTTTGGAAGTTTACCTTCCTCTGCAATTTTCTGGAAGAGTTTGAGGAGGATAGGTGTTAGCTCTTCTCGAAATTTTTGGTAGAATTCAGCTGTGAAGCCGTCTGGACCTGGGCTTTTGTTTGCTGGAAGATTTCTGATTACAGTTTCAATTTCCGTGCTTGTGATGGGTCTGTTAAGATTTTCTATTTCTTCCTGGTTCAGTTTTGGAAAATTGTACTTTTCTAAGAATTGGTCCATTTCTTCCACGTTGTCCATTTTATTGGCATACAACTGCTGATAGTAGTCTCTTATGATCCTTTGTATTTCTGTGTTGTCAGTTGTGATCTCTCCATTTTCATTTCTAATTTTATTGATTTGATTTTTCTCTCTTTGCTTCTTGATGAGTCTGGCTAATGGTTTGTCAATTTTATTTATCCTTTCAAAGAACCAGCTTTTGGCTTTGTTGATTTTTGCTATGGTCTCTTTTGTTTCTTTTGCATTTATTTCTGCCCTAATTTTTAAGATTTCTTTCCTTCTACTCACTCTGGGGTTCTCCAACTCTTCCTTTTCTAGTTGCTTTAGTTGTAGAGTTAGGTTGTTTATTTGACTTTTTTCTTGTTTCTTGAGGTATGCCTGTATTGCTATGAACTTTCCTCTTAGCACTGCTTTTATAGTGTCCCACAGGTTTTGGGTTGTTGTGTTTTCATTTTCATTAGTTTCTATGCATATTTTGATTTCTTTTTTGATTTCTTCTGTGATTTGTTGGTTATTCAGAAGTGTGTTATTCAACCTCCATATGTTGGAATTTTTAATAGTTTTTCTCCTGTAATTGAGATCTAACCTTAATGCATTATGGTCAGAAAAGATGCTTGGAATGATTTCGATTTTTTTGAATTTATCAAGTTTAGATTTATGGCCCAGGATGTGATCTATCCTGGAGAAGGTTCCATGAGCACTTGAAAAAAAGGTGAAATTCATTGTTTTGGGGTGAAATGTCCTGTAGATATCAATTAGATCTAACTGATCTAATGTATCATTTAAAGTTTGCGTTTCTTTGTTAATTTTCTGTTTAGTTGATCTGTCCATAGGTGTGAGTGGGGTATTAAAGTCTCCCACTATTATTGTGTTATTGTTGATTTCCCCTTTCATACTTGTTAGCATTTGTCTTACATATTGCGGTGCTCCTATATTAGGTGCATATATATTTATAATTGTTATATCTTCTTCTTGGATTGTTCCTTTGATTATTATGTAGTGGCCTTCTTTGTCTCTTTTCACAGCCTTTGTTTTAAAGTCTATTTTATCGGATATGAGTATTGCCACTCCTGCTTTCTTTTGGTCTCTATTTGCGTGGTATATCTTTTTCCAGCCCTTCACTTTCAGTCTGTATGTGTCCCTTGTTTTGAGGTGGGTCTCTTGTAAGCAGCAAATAGAGGGGTCTTGTTTTTGTATCCATTCGGTCAGTCTTTGTCTTTTGGTTGGGACGTTCAACCCATTTACGTTTAAGGTGATTATTGATAAGTATGATCCCGTTACCATTTACTTTGTTGTTTTGGGTTCGGGTTTATACACCCTTTTTGTGTTTCCTTTCTAGAGAATATCCTTTAGAATTTGTTGGAGAGCTGGTTTGGTGGTGCTGAATTCTCTCAGCTTTTGCTTGTCTGTAAAGCTTTTGATTTCTCCTTCGTATTTGAATGAGATCCTTGCTGGGTACAGTAATCTGGGCTGTAGGTTATTGTCTTTCATCACTTTAAGTATGTCTTGCCATTCTCTCCTGGCCTGAAGAGTTTCTATTGAAAGATCAGCTGTTATCCTTATGGGAATCCCCTTGTGTGTTATTTGTTGTTTTTCCCTTGCTGCTTTTAATATTTGTTCTTTGTGTTTGATCTTTGTTAATTTGATTAATATGTGTCTTGGGGTGTTTCGCCTTGGGTTAATCCTATTTGGAACTCTCTGTGTTTCTTGGACTTGAGTGATTATTTCCTTCCCCATTTTAGGGAAGTTTTCAACTATTATCTCCTCAAGGATTTTCTCATGATCTTTCTTTCTGTCTTCTTCTTCTGGGACTCCTATAATTCGAATGTTGGAGCGTTTCATATTGTCCTGGAGGTCTCTGAGATTGTCCTCATTTCTTTTAATTCGTTTTTCTTGTTTCCTCTCTGATTCATTTATTTCTACCATTCTATCTTCTATTTCACTAATCCTATCTTCTGCCTCCGTTATTCTACTATTTGTTGCCTCCAGAGTGTTTCTGATCTCATTTATTGCGTTATTCATTATATTTTGACTCTTTTTTATTTCTTCTAGGTCCTTGTTAAACCTTTCTTGCATCTTCTCAATCTTTGTCTCTAGCCTATTTATCTGTGATTCCATTTTGATTTCAAGATTTTGGATCATTTTCACTATCAATATTCGGAATTCCTTCTCCGGTAGATTCCCTACTTCTTCCTCTTTTGTTTGGTTTGGTGGGCAGCTCTCCTGTTCCTTTACCTGCTGAGTATTCCTCTGTCTCTTCATCTTGGTTATATTGCTGCGTTTGGGGTGGCCTTTTTATATTCTGGTAATTTGTGGAGTTCTCTTTATTTTGGAGCTTCCTCACTTTGGGTGGGGTTCTATCAGTGGCTTGTCAAGGTTTCCTGGTTAGGGAGGCTTGTGTTGGAGTTTTGGCGGGTGGAGCTGGGTTTCTTCTCTCTCGAGTGCAGTGGAGTAACCCGTAATGGGTTACAAGACATCAAAGGTTTTGGGATAATATTGAGCTGCCTGTATATTGAGGCTCAGGGGATTGTTTCTGTGTTGCTGGAGAATTTGCGTGGTATGTCTTGTTTTGGAACTTGTTGGCCCTTGGGTGGAGCTTGGTTTTGGTGTAGGTATGAAGGCATTAGATGGGCTCCTATTGCTTAATGTTCCCTGAATTCATGAGTTCTCTAATGTTTTCAGGCTTTGGATTTAAGCCTCCTGCTTCTGGCTTTCAGTTTTATTTTTACAGTAGCCTCTAGACTTCTCCATCTATACAGCACCGATGATAAAACATCTAGGTTAAAGATGAAAAGTTTCTCCACATTGAGGGACACTCAGAGAGGTTCACTGGGTTATAAGGAGAAGAGAAGATGGAGGAGGTAGTTAGAGGTAACTGGAATGAGATGCGGTGAGATCAAAAGAGAAGAGAGCAAACTAGCCAGTAGTCACTTCCTTATGTGCGCTCTATAGTTTGGCCCGCTCAGGGGTATTTACAGAGTTATACGGGGAAGAGGAGAGGGAGGAAGTGGACAGAGGTGACCAGGAGGATCAGAGAGAGGAATGAGTGGGAGAGAGACAAATCCTGCCAGTAACCTGTTCCTTAGGTGTTCCCCACCGTCTGGAACACACAGAGATTCACAGAGTTGGATAGAGGAGAGATGGGGGGGGAAGAGACAGAGGCCACCTGGTGGAGAAAAAGGAGAGTCCAGAGGAGGAGAGAGTGGTCAAGCCAGTAATCTCGCTCTCAGGTAAACTGGGGTAGTGAAGTTTGGGTTTTTAAATGTACAAAATTGGCAATAAACACCTAAGAGCAAAGATTAAAAATCTAGAGTAGAGTTTGGATTTTCAAAGATACAATATTAAAGAGAAGCAGAAGGAAAAAGGAAGAAAGAAAAAAAAGAATTATTAAAAAACAAACAGACAATCAAAAAAAAAAAAAAAACCATCAACAACCATCCAAAGACTATATATGGTGTTTGCCTTAAAAAAAAAAAAAAAAAAAAAAAAGGTCTTTAAAAAAAATTAGTAATAATAGGTTATAGAAATAAAAATTTAAGGAGAAAAAGAAGACAACAATTTAAAAAAAAGTTAGAAAAAAAGCAAAAAAAAAAAGGAGTGCTTTTAAAAATATTAAAATATATATATATATATCTTGCCCTTTCTGGTATTATGGGCCGTGTGGGATCACTTCCAAGGTGGTTCCCTCTGATTAACTTCTTCTGTTTGCTGGTTTTTTAGGATCACTAGTTCAGTCGCGCTGTGGGGAGGGGGGATGCTGCAAACAAATAGCACTGTCGTGTGCACACAGTATCTGTGCTCCGCTTGACCTGTCCTTTCTCGCGGCGCACAAACCGCTCTGGTTCTACGATGCTCAGCTGGGAACCGTCTGGGGCCGGCCCTAGGCTGCGTGCACTTCCCCGGTCCAAGCCGCTCAGGTTCGGCGCTCAGGCAGCCCTCAGAGGCACAGATTCGGCTGGAACTGCGCTTTGTGCCCTTCCCAGGTCCGAGTAGCTCAGGAGTTTGGCGAGTTTGGCGAGCGCGGTCGCCGCGGCTTGTCACCTTTTCTGCCGCTGCTGCTCAGCTTTCTGGGCGGACTGCTGGCGCACCCCGTGAGGCAAATTGTGACTGTCCAGCTCCCCCAGAAGTCTTAGCAAAGGAGCCTGCTTGCAGTTAGGTAAGCAAAGTCTCTCCGGGTCTGCAGTTGCCCCTTTCCAGACCTTACGGCTCTGGCTGCCTGTCCCCGGCGGGGGATGGTCTGCAGCCGGCTTTTTCCGTTCCGTCCTTTGTTCTGTGCTCGGTCCTGGCGGGGTCTTATGTTCGAGCTTTTCGCGTGGTAGCTATCCCACAGTCTGGTTTGCTAGCCCAGGTTAGGTCGTTCTGGTTGCGCGTGGGGCGTTCCTGCCCGATTCTTACAAAGCTCTGCAGCCCGCGCCTCCCGCGCGTCCCTGCCCTGCCCCCACTTCCCAATGGCGGATGCAGGCGTCTGTGCTGCTTTTCCGCTGGGGGAGTTACTGTTGGGCTTGTAATCTGTTGGTTTTAATTATTTATCTATTTTTCCTTCCTGTTATGTTGCCCTCTGTGTTTCCAAGGTTCGCCACAGACTCGGCAGGGAGAGTGTTTCCTGGTGTTTGGAAACCTCTCTTCTTAAAATTCCCTTCCCAGGACGGGCTTCCCTTCCCGGGACGGAGCTCCCTCCCCACCTCCTTTGTCTCCTTTTTCGTCTTTTATATTTTATCCTACCTGTTTTTGAAGACAAAGGTCTGCTTTTCTGGTTGCCTGATGTCCTCTGCCAGCCTACATAATTTGTTTTGTGAAGTTTGCTCAGCGTTGAAATGTTCTTTTGAGGAATTTGTGAAGGAGAAAGTGATCTTCCCGTCCTATTCCTCCGCCATCTTTCCCTCCTCTCCTTTTAAATTATTTTTAAAATTGATTCTGACATTGCATTAGGTGACAAGAGAAGTCTCAAATTATTTCAAATAATAAAATCATACAATACAGACAACATTTCTTGATATAACTAAATTAGAAATGAATAATAACAAAGAAAAGCTGGAGGTATTACGGTCCACAACTTCAGCCTATACTACAAAGTTATAGTAATCAAAACTGTATGGTACTCACCCAAAAACAGACACATAGATCAGTGGAACTGAGTAGAGAGCTCCCAAATATATCAATGCATGTATTGCTAGTTAATCTATGATGAAGAAGGCAAGAAAATACAATGGGAAAAAGACAATCTCCTTAAAAAGTGGTATTGGGGAAACTGCACACCTAAGGGCAAAAGAATGAAACCAGAACAATTTATTTAACCATGTACAAAAAGAAACTCAAAATGAATTACAGACTTAAATGTAAGACCAGAAACCATTCTAGAAGAAAAGATAACCAATATACTCTTTGACATCAGTCTTAGGTATATTTTTTGGATCTATCTCCCCAGGTGAGGGCAACAACAGGAAAACAAAAAAAAAAGGACTAAATCCAACTAAAAAGCTTTTGCCCAGCAAAGGAAACCATCAACAAAGCAAAAGACAAACTACTGAGTGGAAGAAGATATTTTCCAGTAATATATCTGATAAGGGGTTTATATCAAATTATATAAAGAAATTACACAATTCAATATCAAACAAACAATTCAGTGTTGGCCCAAATGGCAGAATAGGAAGACTCTGAGTTCACCTCTTCCCAAAGGCACACCAAGTTACAATTATTTATGGATCAGCTATTGGTGTGAAAGACCGGAAAACTAGCAGAAAAGATTTTCCACAACTAAAGATCTAAAGAAAGAACCACAAGGAGATGAGTAGGAGGGGTGGAAATGTGGTACAGTCAAGACCAACACTCCCAGGTAGGGGACCCACAAATAGGAGTTTAATCACAACTGGAAAGGTTTTCCCCAGGAGAGAGGAATCCAAGCTCCATTATTGAGGACCCAAATCATGGGATCCTGCACCAGGAAGACAAGCTCCCAGAACATCTTTCCTTTAAGGCCAGTGGGGCTTGAGTACAGAAAAACTAGAAGAAGGTAAGAAACAAAGACTCTATTCTTAAAAGATTCACACAAAATTTCATACATTCCAAGTCCCAGTGAAGAACAAATTAAAAACTTTAGGTATATTCTTTTTAAGTATGGCAAAATTCAAACAAAAGTAGAGAAGAGTACAATAAAACTCTATGTATCCATTATCCAGCTTCAACCATTATTAGCATTTGACTATCTTAGGGTGAAATATATTATATCATTCCTTCCATAAATACTTCAGTGTGTATTTCTAAAAGATAAGCATCTCTCTCTTTTAAGCAAACTACAATTCTATCATAACACTCAAAACAACTAACAGTAATTCCTCAATAATTTTTATACAGTTAGTTAGTTTGAATCAGGATTCTAAACAAGGTCCATATACTGTGTTGGGTTTGTGTGTCTCAGTTATCTTTTAATTTGTAAGTTCAACTCTCTCTCTCCCTCTCTCTTTCTTGCTAATTATTTGTTGAAAAAAGCCTGATGTTTTCCTTGTAGAATTTCCCATGGCATGCATTTTATTGACTCTGTCCCCAGGGGGTCATTTAACATGTTCTTTGTTTCCCTGTGCTTCCTATAAACTATTAGTTATATGCTGAGATCTAATTTGGTCAAGGTTTGAATTTTGGGCAAGAATACATCATAGGTGATGCTGTGTACTTCCAGCACATCAACTCAGGAGATTTTAGAAGCCATCAGGGATTATTGCTCACCTTCATTTGACCATTAGGAGCTGCAAAGTGGTGATCTCCCAGCTTGTCATTTTTTATTAACAAAAATTATTCTAAAAAGAGCTTTCCTTCATCAACTGAGGTATACTTTGTATTGAAAAAGCAGGATAAACACTGACACTTTCCCTTTCTACAGGGTTTTCAGAATAATGATTTGATCTCCTAACATCAAAGATTCTATGAAGGATATTTTTAGTATCATTATGAATTCATGGATTTTAATATGTATGATGTATTTCAATCCTCTGCAGATATTATTCTTTTTGATGGTCATATTGTGCCATCTTTGGCCAATGACAATGAATCCCTTTAATTAGGCTTCAGGGTCCTATTGTTATGACCTTGGTAGTCTTTGATAGCTTCTTTGTTATCTATTGTGACAGATGTTCCAGGCTCATTTTGTACATTTCCTGTCCCAGATCTGGACTAAGCAATTCTTCAAGAAGCCGTGATTCCTTTCAGTGGGAATGATATTTAAAGAAATGCATTTTTAAATGGACAGATTGGAAATAAATTAGTTATGTGGTCATTTCAAGAAGCTAGAAGCAAAAGTTTCTTTGAAATGAAGTGGAAGAAAATAGTGAAGTTAAGGGCAGAAAATAGGAGCTAAAAGATGGCTCATTGTAAACATAATAAAACTAGCTGAATAATACTAAAACAGATTAAACTCTAAACAGAATTTTAACAAGACTGAGTAAGAATGAAAAGGCAGAAATAAACAATATCGTGGAGGGGGGAAGACATCTACAGCAGAGACTAAAAATTGTAATTTGACATTATAAATAATTTTCTCTAAACATATTAGTAAGCAAATGTATTAGAAAAGTTCCTAGGAAAAAAAATCTAAAAAGCAAAATGAAGAATAGGAAGGCTGAGTGAGCCAAAAATCATGAAAGTAACTGAGTTGAAGAGGAAAAAATCTCTTCTTCACTCGCAAATACCTAGAGCCAGGAAATTTGGTTAAAATATTAAGGAATATGAAAAATATTAAGGAGACTTCTGCTTATCCCTTACCCTGGGACTAGTATCCACTGGGACTAGAAAAGAGCCTGGCGCACAGTACGTACTCAAAGGTGTGTGCTAAATAAATAATCTCAATCACACATAAACTGTTTCAAACAATGGAAAAATATGGAATGATGGAAATTAACTCATGGTGTTACTGAGTCCATCTTCACACTGCTTGCCACACGAAAAGTCAAAAAATCAAGAGACAAGTTGTTGAAGCAAGGAATAGCAACTTTATTCCAAAAGCCAGCAGACCTAGATGAAAGACTAGTGTCCCACAGAATCATCTTATCTGAACTGGAATTCAGGTTTCTTTTATACTAAAAGGGGATGGGGTGTGGTTGATTGTTGCAGACTTCTTGGTATCAGAATCCTTTGGTCCTGCATACGTCCACAAATGTCTTGTCGCCATGTTCTTGTAAACCTCCAACAAGACAATTGCTACTTTCTGTTCTGCAACTTTTTATCTCTATATGAATGGAAAACTGTTATACCATTAAAGGCAAAGCCTGAGAGGCAGAGCCTTGAGAATGTACTGTTATGTATATTAATACGCAATTGTACAACATTCAGAAAACTAAGACCATAGCATCCGGTCCCATCACTTCATGGCAAATAGATGGGGAAACAATGGAAACAGTGACAAACTTTATATTTTTGGGCTCCATAATCACTGCAGATGGTGACTGCAGCCATAAAATTAAAAGACGCTTGCTCCTTGGAAGAAAAACTATGACCAACCTAGACAGCATATTAAAAAAGCAGAGACATTACTTTGCCAACAAAGGTCTGTCTGGTCAAAGCTATGGTTTTCCAGTAGTCATGTATGGATGTGAAAGTTGGACCATAAAGAAAGCTGAGCACCAAAGAATTGATGCTTTTGAACTGTGGTGTTGGAGAACTCTTGAGAGTCTCTTGGACTGCAAGGAGATCAAACCAGTCAAACCTCAAGGAAATCAGTCCTAAATACTCATTAGAAGGACTGATGCTAAAGTTGAAGCTCCCATTTTTTGGTCACCTAATGTGAAGAACTGACTCCCTGGAAAAGACCCTGATGCTGAGAAAGATAGAAGGCAGGAGAAGAAGGGGACAACAGAGGATGAGATGGTTGGATGGCATCACTGACTTGATGGACATGAGTTTGAGCAGGCTCTGGGAGTTGGTGATGGACAGGGAAGCCTGGTGTGCTACAGTCCATGGGGTCACAAAGAGTCAGACACGACTGAGCAACTGAACTGAACTGACCTGAAAGGCAACATTCCTTTACAAAGTACAGAGTCAACCAACTAAGCACAGGCAACAGAGCACAAAGGTAAGGAATAGATCCACTATGGACTGAGGATTGTTCTTCTCTGTTAGTCAGGGAACGTATAGACTCAGCACAAAAATGAGAAAACAAAGGGAGTGAGGGAGGAATTATAGACCAATTCATCTATAAAACTGTAATGGAAATGAGATGGAAAAATCTTAGGTAAAATATCATTAAATTGAATATTATTGTATCATCTGATAAAATAGGGCATATCCCAGAAAGGAAGGAAGGAATGCAAGGAAGTTTATTAATATAACATATCACAGTAGCAGATTAAATGAGAAAAATTACATGATGAGCTTAGTAGATGCAGGAAAAGATTTGCTGAAATTTAACACTTAATAAGGATTAAAAGTAATCCTAATAAAAATTATTATTATTTTCAAGAATAATTTCTTTAATATGTGGCAGAGTATTTATCAAAACCTAACCCAAATAGCATGTTTAATGGGGAAATGTTAGAAGTTGTCCCTTTAAAATCAAGAACACAGCAAAAATGTCTACATTATTGCTTCTGTCCACCATGGTATTGAATACAAGCAATTCAATTCATACAAGCATAGAATTGAAAAGGGGAAATAAAACTATCTATTTACAATTGAGAGAATTCAACAAGCTTGCTAGAGACAGGATTTATGTATAAAAATCAATTGAAATTCTATGGAATAGTAATAATCAAATAGAAAAGATAATAGGAAAGGATCCCATTCACAATACCAAAAGATTAAAATCTGTAAGGAGTCTTGGAATAAATAGATGTGCTTTATGAAAAAAATTATAAGATATTATTGAAGTACATGAAAGGAGACCTGAATAAACAGAGAGACACTCCACATTCATAGATAGGAAGACAATCTCATAAAGATGTCTTCTCCAAAGTAACCCATAAATTAATGTAATTCCAGTCAATAACACAATGCAGGTTTTGTTTGTGGAATGTGACACACTCATACTTAAATTCACATGGAAGAGTAAAGGGCCAAGAAAATCACAATGATTATTTTGAAGAAGAGGAGCAAGGTGGGTAGGTGGAGGAGAGGATGGGACTGGGGGATGGCAGCGGGGCAAGGGAGGAAGTTCGTTGCCTACCAGAGATCAGACTTTCTATAAAGTCATTGTGATTAAGAAATAGTAGTACTTGTGCCAAGAGGACGAGAACACCCAGTTTGGCCACTTATTAGCTATGTGACCAGGGCAAAATTCTTAGCCTCTCTGAACAACTTCTTTAATCCTATCTGGAGATGTATATTTATATCATCTACATCATAGGTAGGTTATAGAAACTACATAAAATAACTAATGTAAAGTGGTCAGTTCAGGATAAAATAGGAAAGACAATAAAAAGTATGTAGATGTACATCTGAAAATTGAAAATAGTAATTCAGTTTTAACAAGCTTTGTTAAAACATTAATTGGTACAACTAGAGTTTATCATCCTAAAGGAAGTCAGTCAGAATGAAAAAGACAAATATCATATGATATCACATATATGTGGCATCTAAAATATGACATAAATGAAAGTGAAAAAAATGAAAGTGTTAGTTACTCAGTCATGTCCAACTCTTTGTGACCCCATGGACTGTGTCCCGCCAGGCTCCTCTGTCCTTGGAATTTACCAGGCAAGAATAAGGAGTGGGTTGCCATTTCTTTCTCCAGGGAATTTTCCCCAGCCAGAGATCGAACCTGGGTCTCCTGCATTGCAGGCAGATTCTCTACCATCCAAGTCACCAGGGAAGCAGATGAACTTACCTACAAAACAAAAACAAATTCATAGACATAGAGCACAAACTTGTGGTTGTCAAGGGGTAGAGTTGGGGGAGCAATGGAGTGAGAGATTGGGCTTAGTAGATGTAAGCTATTATATATGAAATGGATAAACAAAAAGGTACTACTGTATAGCACAGAGAGCTATATTCAGGATGCTATGTTAAAGCATAATAAGAATATTTTAAAATAATGTATATCTATATATAACTGAACCACTTTATCACTTTGCACAGCAGAAATTAACATGATGTTATAAATCTATACTTCAATAAAATATATCTTTTTACTTAATGGGAAATTGAACTTCCACATGTCCTCAGGGGCCCTCTTTATTAAAAAATAAAATCCAGAGACTCTTGACCTGGCTTCCATTTTGTTTCTGATGTTGGTCTGCACCAAGCATAAGTCCTCATTCTCCTCTGAATCTAGAAGTTCCCATAGGTTTCTTTGCCCTGGGCACAAACACATAGAACTCAGAAAATCCTTGATCCTTTCCTCTGGCCCCAGATGCAACCCTCACAGGATAGAGATCACACAGCCCATCTCTCCTGGAAATGGGCCAATGAGATGCTCAGGCTAAGAGGAACAATGCTATCTAACTTTAATTATAAATAACTTTTTAACACTGTTGTTGTTCAGTCACTAAGTCTTGCCTAGCTCTTTGCCACCCCATGGACTGCAGCACACCAGGCTCCTCTGTCCTCTACTATCTCTCAGCGTTTGCTCAAATTTATGTCCATTAAATTGGTGATGCTATCTAACCATCTCATCCTCTGACACCCCCTTCTTCTGCCCTCAATCTTTCCCAGCATCAAGATCTTTTCCAATGAGTCAGTTCTTTGTATCAGGTGGCCAAAATATTGGAGCTTCAGCTTCAGCATCAGTCCTTCCAATGAATATTCAGGGTTGATTTCCTTTAGGATTGACTGGTTTGATCTCCTTGCAATCCAAAGGACTCTCAAGAGTCTTATCCAGCACCACAATTCCTAGGCATCAGTTCTTCAGCACTCAGATTTCTTTATGGTCCAACTCTCACATCCATACATGACTACTGTAAAAACCATAGCTTTCACTAGACAGACCTTTATTGGGAAAGTAATGTCTCTGCTTTTTAATATGCTGTCTAGGTTGGTCTAGCTTTTCTTCCAAGAAGCAAGCATCTTTAAATTTCATGACTGCAGTCACCATCCACAGTGATTTTGGAGCCAGGAAAATAAAATCTGTCACTGCTTCCACTTTTTCCCCTTCTATTTGTCATGAAGTGATGGGACTGGATGCCATGATCTCAGTTTTTTGAATGTTGAGTTTCAAGCCGGATTTTTCAGTCTCCTCTTTTACCCTCATCAAGAGACTCTTTAGTTCCTTTTCACTTTTTGCCATTAGAGTGGTATCATCTGCATATCTGAGGTTGTTGATATTTCTCCTGGCAAGCTTGTGATTAATCCAGGCTGGCATTTTGCATGATGTACTCTGTATGTAAGTTAAATAATCAAGATGACAATATATAGCCTTGGCATACTCCTTCCCCAGTTTTGAACCAAACAGTTGTTTCATGGCCGGTTCTAACTGTTGCTTCTTGACCCACATGCAGGTTTCTCCGGAGACAGGTAAAGTGGTCCAGTACTCCCATCTCTTTAAGAATTTTCCACAGTTTCCTGTGATCCACACAGTCAAAGGCTTTAGCATAGACAAGGAAGCATAAGTTTTTCTGGAATTCCTTTGCTTTCTCTATGATCCAGTGAGTGTTGGCAATTTGATCTCTGGTCCCTCTGCCTCTTCAACACCCAGCTTGTATACCTGGAAATTCTCAGTTCATGCCCTGCTGAAGCCTAGCTTGAAGGATTTTGAGCATAATCTTGCTAGCATGTGAATGAGTGCAATTGTATGGTAGTTTGAACATTCTTTGGCCTTTCCCTTCTTTGGGATTGGAATGAAAACTGACCTGTTTCAGTCCTATGGCTACTGCTGAGTTTTCCAAATTTGCTGACATATTGAGTGCAGCATTTTAACAGCATCATCTTTTAGGATTTGAAATAGCTCAGCTGGAATTCCATCACCTCAACTAGCTTTGTTCATAGTAATGCTTCTATGTACCTCCTGCACTCTGTTTACCAGATTTAATCCTTTGAATCTTTTCGACACCTCCACTGTACAATCATAAGGGATTTGATTTAGGTCATACTTGAATGGCTTAAGTGGTTTTCCCTACTTTCTTCAATTTAAGACTGAATTTTACAATAAGGATCTCATGATCTGAGCCACAATCAGTTCCATGTCTTGTTTTTACTGACTTCTCAGTAAATAGATGATAGAGCTTCTCCATCTTTGGCTGCAAAGAACATAATCAATCTGATTTCAGTGTGGGTCATAGTTTCACTGAGTTAGGCAAGCCCCTTCCCCACAATAAGGCTGTGATCTATGAAGGAGTTTTTAATACTAGAAGATATTATACCACATGAATTCCTTAACAGTGGTTTTAGGTAATTTAGTTTGCTTTGATTTTTTTGTTGTAGATTTATTTCCCATATTTTCTATTCTTCTACAATTATCATCCTATTTTAGAAAAACCTAAGATACTTTGAGAGTATTATTAGTAATATTAGATGACATTAGATTTAAGGGAAAAGATACATCACAGTAGTACATTTCTTCCTTGTAGGAAGGAGCCATCAGTTTTGTCTGAGTTTCTTGGGCAGGGTCCAGGCCACAATACAGACTCCAGATTTCATGACTACCATTGTCTTTCATTTCTTAAGACACAATATTCCTCACCAGAGCCAGAATTAGGTCAGAGAAACCACGACTTTGTTACTAAGGAACAAGGATTATAAATAATTTCTTTTAATTGTGTGAGCTTTAAACTTATTACATGTGGCATGCATGCCTTCAACAGCCAGAATAAAACTGAGGTTATTAACTCAAAATATCCAGTTAAAATAGGGGGCCAATGTCCACCAGCATGTGGATAACAACTAACACTTTACATTGCCTCTCTGAGGCCAAGAATTGCTTTTTACAGCTCCAGTCTTCCCTAGTGTTGAGTGGGACTCTGGGACACAGTCCTGATTGGAATCTCTGGACCCAGATCCTTATACCTTTTTCTCCACCACCACACACATGATCAGTGATGTCCCCATGAGGGCCCAGACTCCAAAGATGCACCCTGATTATGGGCACTAGCAAGATAGGATAGGCTATGGTTTAAGAGTTAATGCCTAGCAATTCCTTTCTCTCCTTCTCAAGAAAGTTGTTAAAGGCAAATAAGATTGGTTTTAAAGGGAAAACTCTAAAACTACTCTAATTTTTAAATGAATTAGATTGCACAAGACTTTATACCTGGGCTTCCCTGGTGGCCCAGTGGTTAAGAAGATGCCAGCCAGTGCAGGGGACATGGGTTCGATCCTTGATCTGGGAAGATCCAATAGGCCACAGGGCAACTAGGCCCCAGCTCCGCAGCTACTGAGCCTGTGCTCTAGAGCCTGGGAGCTGCAACAAGAGAAGCCACCGCAACGAGAGGCCCGTGCACAAAAACTAAAGAAGAGTCCAAGCAGTAGCAAAGACCCAGCACAGCCAAATAAAAATAAATAGATAAATAACTTCAGACCTTTCTTACAGCAATTGTTACTGTCACAAGAGCACAACTGAATGCTCCAAACGTTTGGCCTCACGTGTCACCTCTTCAAGTGACACTGCCTTCCAGTGGCAAGAACAACCTTCTCTTCTCAGTCATCACAAATCTCCAGGAAGAGCCTGAATTGTCTCTCCTTCCCCCCACGCCCTTGGTGGTGGTGGTCACTTCCAGCAGGTACCACACATCTCTATCTCGCTTGGGAACACTCATCACATTTCATCAAACAGATTCTGAAGGTTGGCAATCAAAATCCTATCTGGGTTGACTTTAGGTTTCCTGGTTCAAAGAGGGAACAGGAATCTTTTGGTTCAGTGGCACTTTTCAAAAGAAGTTTAATTGAAGTCTGAAATGTTGCATAAATGGAAGATATAAGTTTTAATTGAAAAATAATTATAACCACTTAATCATTTTTAAATGAGGGCTGTAATTGCAGTCAGCGTACAATAGCCACATACAGTCACTGAGATTTGCGCAATAAAGCAGGGATGGTACAGCTTGATTTGCTAATAGCACTTCCACTTCTCCTCCCTTTGTCTCAAAGATTAATTCAGGCAAGGGCTATTAGTGCTGTTAATTGGTTCTGCAATTTAGACCTTGTGCTTGTGAATGAATGACTGATGTAGTCGTTCAGCCAATAAATGGGAGCACTCTGTCAACGCTCCCCATTGTCCAGCAGGGCATCATCCCGCCAACCCTTGGGGACAAAAGGCCCAGTGCCTCTTCTGGGTCACAGCTTCAGCAGGACCTGAGATAGGTCAACAAGATGCCTTTGAAATGAGGTTGACTTATTGAGTCTAATGGATATTCAACGAGCGCTCTTCTCCCTCACCAGAGGAAGGGTTTTGTTCTGTTCTGTTTGGAACCCTCCCCTCACTCCGTGATGAGGTTGTGAAGGAATAAGAGGCCCAGTTGTTAAGGAGCTTTGGCAAAAGAAGGCACTGTAACATTAGCCTGAAGATAAATGCACCCCAGAGCTCAGGAAGAAAACCTTCTTTAATTGCTGCGGCGCCTTCTTGGCATGGGCACAGCAACCCCAGGGAGGCTCTGGAGAGTTATCAGACCTGATGGGGGACCACACCAATTGTGCCAGCCCCCGAGGACTCTGGGGCTAACTGCAAGCTGAAACACCACCAGAGTCATCCTGATTGAAGCCTCACTCACCAGCGGTCTTTTGCAGAGACATGCTGGATTTCACCATTCAGAAAAAATTTCCATTGCTCTAGGCGAGAGCCCCCTCAAGGACTATAGGCCCCTCCCTCACTGCCACAGACACTCAGATCAATGCTTTACCGAATGAAGACATTGGAAATGAAGGGCACCTGCCATTTCAACTCCCAGGAGCAGCCTCAGGCCAGGAATTGGCAAAGAAGATGAGGGTGTGGAATGTCCTGATGAGGAAGGGGGCCGGGGATGAAAGGGGCCCCTGTGACACTCTTGGCATTGAGCATGCATGCTCTTTGAATTCTGTGCAGATCGTGTACTGAGGTTACACATTCATGCTTCTCCCTACCCTTACCCCTCACCCCAGGAGGGGGGCATGCACTTCAGTTTGGATCCCATTCACAAAGTGATTCTTCTCTCCAAAATAGAAGTTAAAAATCTCTTTTATCCATAACAACAGAAGCTATACAGGCTTCTGTATACAGCTATACAGGCTCAGATGAGAGAGAGAAAGGGAACATCACAGCACCAAGAAGCAGTTTCTGGAATAACAAGCTATAATTTCCAGGCATCAACTCAGATGCTTAAGAGAATAACTGTCTTTTCTTTAATTTGTTGTTTAGTCACTAAGCAGTGTTCAACTCTACTGCAACCCCATGGACTGTAGCACCCAAGGCTCCTCTGTCTATGGGATTTCCCAGGCAAGAATATTGAAGTGGGTTTCCATTTCCTTCTCCAGGAGATCCTCTCAACCCAGGGATGGAACCCGTGTATCCTGCGCTGCAGATGAATCCTTTACCACTGAGCTACCTTTGAGCCCCATTTCACTCAATGACCAAAACTCAGATCTTCTTCCTATGTTTTCCTGAGGATTGAATCCAAGCTCCAGAGCTGATATGGTATCAAGGAATCAGGGAGGCATTGTGTGTAGAGAATTTAAAAGCAATAATAAAATCTCCTCAACATCAATCAGCTTTTTATCATCATCATGTGACAATTCTATAGAATGTCAATGATAAATGTCTCCTCCCCAAAGATATCTTTTGTTGGTTTAATATCTAAACAATTGCTGTAGATTCTCTTGAGTATTGTACACGTAGGCTTCAAACTGGGATGTTTGTATTACTTTTCTTTCAATAAACCTTTTCTGCCTGGAAGTTAATTCAGAAAGTTTCCTGCTGCCCAGTTGGCCCTGACACACTCAAACTTAGCTACATGCATTCATTTTAAGAGTAAATATTAAGCGTTCAGAATCATTGTGTTTGCTTTAGGCATAGCTCAATATCTCCAGCTCCTGTGGTACTCCATGTCCCTGCATTTAATCAGGAGATTTGAAATAAGCATGATAGCATGTTTATTGCAAAGACAAAGATCAAGTGTTATTTCAATTCTGTCATTCTATGAGACCACTTGGAGTTTTCGTTGGTTTAAAATTTTAAACAGAGTGCAAAATTGAGTAATTTTTTTTCTTTAAAAAAACCCTTTGGGGCCCCTGGATCAGATATCCTCAATATGAGGATTAGAAGAATATGTTGCCTTGCCAATTTAGGGACAACACCCCTTCTCAGCTCGGAAGCAGTTATGGAATGAGAACAATGCCCCTTTTCCCTAGGCAACGTAATTCTCCTAAAAGAAAAGGGGGGAATGAGAGAGTCATTTCCTAGGCAGGTTGATAAAAAGTCTAGGGGTCCTCAAGGAGAGAGGGGTCTGGAATTCTCAAGGAGGAAGAAAGGACAAAGTTTTTTTCCTTCTCTACATTCCTTAGGATTATATAACAATAATGTATTCTGCCTGAGGACAGTCTCTGGATTAAACCTTCTGGCTAATTCTGTAAATTTAAAAAAAAAAAAACCCTAACATATGCATGAAGTATTAATTACTTTTCCCCTTTCCTGTATTATACTATTTGTTTTATTTTTACTCATTTATTACTTACTGACATAATTATATATGGACACTTGAGAAAAAAACTTTCATTATCCACGTTTTTTCTTTGACCATTGTTATTAATTGTTTCCATTCATGATTATACTGAAAATAATTTGGTCATATATAGGGGACAAAATGTTGACAAGTGATCCTCTGTGGGTGCAAATATACTGGGCACACACCATTGTTACAGTGGACATACTGACCACTGAAATGGGACCTGTTTTTGGTCTCTCTGATTTGTGAAACTTTTGTGTCTAAGGATGATTGAGAAAGCTATGGGCCTTGCTTGGGATGTCACCTATGAGCAGGGAAGAACTATTCCAAGACTGGACTTGAGTGGGCACTGAGGAGGCAGCTTCCCAGGGGATGTAGTGGTAAAGAATATACCTGCTAATGCAGGAGACAAGGAGATCAGATTTTGATCCCTGTGTTGGAAAGATCCCCTGGAGAAGGAAATGGCAACCCACTCCTGTATCCTTGCCTGGAAAATTCCATGCACAGAGGAGCTTGGCAGGCTATAGTCCGTGGGATCACAGAGTCAGACACAACTGAACACGCACTCAGGCACACACATACGAAGGAAAATTGCCTTGGGTTTGCAACCAATGAACTCAGCTCCTTCTCTGTATTTTGCAAAACACACTGGAAGAAAACCCTGAGCATTACTGTCGGGATTACAGTAGGCCCTTAACACTGAACTGAACACGACAGAAAGAGCTGGAATGATCAGTCAGCCAACAACAAATGTCGCCACTTCACCTCATATAAAGATATGTAGGGACACAAGAAGGAGCTGTGGAGACAGACACACAGAGAAGGTCTCTGCAAACCTGGTCACTGCCAAACGGCTAGGAATAGCCATTCTATACCTTATCACAGATAAAGATGTTCAAAAAGCTCCTTCATGAAGATGACATTGAAAGTCATCACAGAATCTATCTGTACGTGCTTAATCAGACAGACACATTTATATTTAACTCTCTAGCAAAAAGAAAAATGAGTTTAGTCTCATTAACAAACTTCTTTTTGGTCTCAATAAACATCCTGAAAGCTTGTTTCAAATAGATCTGAATGGCCTGGCTTTTAGAATCAACGAGTGGTTACCACACAGAGACAGCTCCCTTCCCAAGCAAAGACCACATTAAAAACCCTATTTCTAAGTGAGCTTCATGCTACAGTCACATTCTTCCCCCAAAATAAATAGAAATACCATATAACCTTGAGTTACACAGAAGATAAGAATCTGAAAAGCACTCTAATCTAAAACAGTAATTAATCTTATATATAATTGGAAGGTAGAGACCTCTGCCCACCAACTTGACATTAATTTCACTAAAAGAAGATAGAAGACACAACCTTGTAATGGAATTATTAAGCTGATTAAAACTTCATTCATCAACATGAACAAGAAAATCAAAAGAGAAGAAATAAAAATGTCCAAAAATGTCCACTAATACAAAAAAAGATACTTACTTGGCAAATAATAATCAAAGAATTGCAGGTTAAAATAGGGCATTACTTCCATTGATTCTTTCTTGAAAGTAATAAAATATTGATAACCCTCATTTTTTGAGAATATGGAAAATTGTCATTTAAACATACTGGTTTTTAGCAGGAGTATAAGTTGATCCAACTTTTTGAGAGAACATTTTGCTCTACAATATTGTATTGGTTTCTGCCAAACATCAACATGAATCAGCCATAGGTGTACCTATGTCCCCTGTCTCTTGAACCTCCCTCCCACATCCCTCCCCATCCCATCCCTCTAGGTTGTCACAGAGAGCCCATTTGAGTTTCCTGAGTCATACAGCAAATTCCCATTGGCTGTCTATTTTACATATGGTAATGTATATGTTTCCATGTTACTCTTTCCATACACTCCACCTTCTCCTTCCTCCCCTACCCCCGCCCCATGTCCATAAATCTGTTCTCTATGTTTGTGTCTCCATTGCTGCCCAGCAAATAGGTTCATCAGTACCATCTTTCCAGATCCCATATATATGTGCTAATGTATGGTGTTTGTTTTTCTCTTTCTGACTTACTTCACTCTGTATAATAGGCTCTAGGCTCATCCACCCATTAGAACTGACTCAAATGCGCTTATTTTTATGGCTGATTAGTAGTCCACTGTGTATATGTACCACAGCTTCTTTATCCATTCATCTGTCGATGGACATCTAGGTTGTTCCCATGTCCTAGCTGTTGTAAATAGTGCTGCAATGAACTTTGGGGTACATGTGTCTTTTTCAGTTTTGGTTTCCTCGGGGTATATGCCTAAGAGTGGGATTGCTGGGTCATAAGCTGGTTTTATTTATTTTTAAAGAATTTATTTATTTTTAAGGAATCTCCATACTGTCTTCCACAGTTACTGTATACGATCTTTTTTTAAAAATTTTTGCTTCTGGCCACACCACACAGCATGTGAAATCTGTTCCCCAATCAGGGATCGAACCCATGCCCTCTACATTGGAAACACGGAATCTTAATCACAGGGCCGCCAGGAAGTCCCCTTTACAATTTATAATCCATAATCCCTGGCTTTATCCCAGATCTACTGAGTCAGAATTTCTGGGAGGATCAGGAAATAGGATTCATACGTAAGTTGCTTAGACAATCCTGTGGCACAGCCAAGTTTGAGGACTTAGGTGTGTCACATGACCTCCAACACATCTGCAGGTTGGGGAGGGAATGAGCCTTTATTTTCTGAGCATCTACCTCATGTTACTTTCTCAGGAGCATCTCCTGGGCACTAAGTATATCATCACATGTTGTCCTTCCTCGATATGCTTACGAGATTGACTGTATCTCCAAGTGAAGAAGCTGGCAACAGTCATGGGATGCTCTGATAAGATTCTTGGCTTGTACGCAGCAGAGCTGGGATACGATCACAATCTCCAGGACCCCTGGTTCCTAGTCTTTGTACCTTACCACACTGCTAAGGGAGGGAAGACCTTATGAAGACCAGACAAGGTAGAAGAAATCAAGATGCTGCAGATGAACCGGATAATTATGGATCAATTAACAGAGAGTTCTGCAATAGCACCCAGGCTGTGAGAAACCTTGGCTGGGAAAGCAAGTGTGAGGGGAACTAAGGAACAGGTCCAGCCCCTGTGCTGGTGGATTCATTCAGCTTTTCTCCAGTGTCTGCCTAGTGAAGACCAGGCAGCTTTGGAAGACTCTATTCCGAGAGGCTGGCTCCCTCTTGTGGCAGCTGCCACTTATTACTGAATGATCTGTGACCGGGCAGCCTTGAAGAGCAGAGGTGACAGCCTGGCTGCACACTGGAATTATTTGGGAGCTTTTAAAGCTCATGCTCCAGGTCAGTGAAATAAGAATATCTGGGGAGATCCGAACTTGAGCTGTCCAACACAAAGGCACAAGCCACACGCACACTTAAGTAAGTGTTAGTCACTCAGTCGTGCCCAACTCTTTGCAACTGCATGGACTGCAGCCCAGCAGGCTCCTATGTCCATGAGATTTTCCAGGCAAGGATACTGGAGGAGGTTGCCATTTCCTTCTCCAGGGGATCTTCTCAACCCAGGGATCAAACCCAGGTCACTTATGCTGCAGAAAGATTCTTTACTGACTGAGCTACAAGGGAAGCCCTTGAAATGTTGCTAATTCAAAACGAGATGTAAGTATAAAACACACACTGGATTTCAAAGACTTAGCACAGAAAAGAGAATGAGAAATAGCTTATTAATAATATTTATATTAATTATGTGTTCAAATGGTATTTTGGATATATTGGGTTGCTGCTGCTGCTGCTAAGTCACTTCAGTCATGTCCGACTCTGTGCGACCCCATAGATGGCAGCCCACCAGGCTCCCCCGTCCCTGGGACTCTCCAGGCAAGAACACTGGAGTGGGTTGCCATTTCCTTCTCCAATGCATGAAAGTGAAAAGTGAAAGTGAAGTTGCTCAGTCGTGTCCGACTCCTAGTGACCCCATGGACTGCAGCCTACCAGGCTCCTCCGTCCATGGGATTTTCCAGGCAAGAGGTTAAATAAAGTATATTCTTTAAATTAATTCACTTACCTCTTTAAAATGCAGCTCTAGAAAATTTAGTTACATATGTGATTCACATTTGTGACTCAGATCATACATAGGCTTGCCAGGCTTAGGAAATAAAAATATTGGATACCCAGTTTAATTTGAATTTGAGATAAATACAAATAAATTTTTGGTATATTTAATAAAGGTTTAGTATAAATATGTACTATGCACTATTTGGGGCATTCATATACTAAAAAAAATTCATTGTTATTGAAATTCAAATTAAACTGGATGCAGAATGTGGTCTGAGAACAAGCAATGTAAGTCTTACCTGGAATCTTGTCAGAAATGCTGCATCTTAAGACTCCCCAGTGGCTCAATGGTAAAGAATCCGTCTGCAGTGCAGAAGATGCAGGAGAACTCGGTTCTATCCCTGGTTCTGGAAGATCCCCTGGAGGAAGGCATGGCAACCCACTTCAGTATTCTTGCCTGGAGAATCCCATGAACAAAGGAGCCTGGCAGGCTACAGTCCATGGGGTCGCAAAGAGTAGAACACAACCGGAGCGACTGAGCACGCAAGCCTCACCCATAGCTACTGAAACAGAATCTTTCATTTAACAGGATTCCTAGGTGACTTGTGCAAACAACAATGTTTGAGAAGCACTTAGTTTGAGAGCCACCAGCAGAGCAGAGGTGTATAGGAGAAGGAAGATGGGTCTGCCCAATGCCCTTGGCCAAAGCAGACAGTCCTGGATTCCAAACTGAACCGATCCACCCTTCTCCTCTATCCCTACAATGACCAACATATAAAGGTCAGTTGAGTAATAAGTGTGAATGTGTGAATGAATGAATGAATAGGTGAGTAAGTAGCTGAATGGGTGAATCAAGTATGTGCATGTTTGAGATAGTAAATAAATTCAAGAGCAACCAGAAGGAAGACTGAATGGAGAATTTCATAGTGAACCCTGGACTACACAAAGCCCAGCAGAAAGGGGCAGATGGCTCAGAAAGAAAAGTGACCCAAAGGGTTGTCCCTTCCTTGGCCCAGGAGGAAACCACAAAAGGAGGTCCACTCCTTCTGATGCAAGACCCACACCTGCAGCCTTGCAATTTTCCCCTCCAGGCCAGCTGACTTGAAATTTCTGTGGGACCTGAACACGTAACCCTTTGCTCACCCAGGGGGCCCACTGATCTGACCTGTCACTAACTGGCTCCCCCTAAGAGCACAGCTGAAGTGCAAGAGATGTTTTGATTTCCTTTAATTCTGTAAAGTGGGTCAGGTTTTAATTAATCATTTCTTTTCCAAAATAGTCATTTCTTTCTTAATTTTCTTTCACATTATAAATGTAATGTATGCCCAGGTAGAAAGCAGAAACTGAAAGCCTTGCGATAATCCCTTCCTCCATAGACAAGAACTATTAGCATTTTGAGTATATCCTTCTAGACATTTTATACTTTTATCTATGCAGATATAGTTTAATAAATGAAACCATGCCAGACATAATATTTTATGGCCTTCTTTTTCACTGAAAATCTTTCATATCAATCAAAATATATACATCTATCTAATTCTTATGAGTGACTGTACATTATACCATCATATGAATGCCCCATGATTTGTTGAACAAATCCCCTACTGTTGGACATTTAGATAGTTTTTAAAGTTCATTTATCCTACAGGCAATGCTGTTCATTCCCAACCACCCACCCCTCATTGCCTAGTGAATTTCTACTCATCTTTCACATTTCAGCTCAATTTCAACTTCCTCAAGAGAAACTTTTCCTGAATTCCTCAGATAAGCCAATCCTCCTATTCTGTGCTATAACAGCCCTGTGAGCCTCTTCTTCGTGCCTGTTATCACTGTGATAATTTTAGGTTTATATTGATATTTTCCATGTGATTAATGTCTGTCTTCCTATTATTCTACCAGCTCAATGAAAGCAGATTCTGAGTGTTTTATTCACCATTGTATCCCCTGCATGTAGCATAGTGTTTGGCTCAGAGCAAGTTCTCAACAAATACTGGAAGGAAGGAAGGGAGGGAGGAAAATAAGGAGGGAAGAAGGGAGGACTAAGTGAGTGGTAGAGTAGAGTAGAGAACAAATCAATTCAAGAAGAAATAGAAGAATGATTCAGTGAAGTGCATAGTGACTCTGAACTGCACAATACCCAGTTGGAGGAGGCAGTGGCTCAGAAAAAAAAAAAGAGAGAAAGTTAAATGAATGAATGAATAAAAAATGATTGAATAAATGTCCCTCTGTCTACCTGCCTAAATTCTGGCCTTACCAGTTCTATCTTCTTAGGAACCTCAGTCTCTCAACTATCCCCTCCCTCTTCTGTTCCTTATTCCTCTTCCTCTCTCCTGCTTATCAGTATTTATATGCTCTAGCCATGCTTCTCACTCATGGGTATATGGCTCAGACAGAAAAGAATCTGCCTGCAATGCGAGAGACCTGGTTTCGATCCCTGGATCGGGAAGATCCCCTGGAGAAGGGAAGGGCAACCCACTCTAGTATTCTTGCCTAGAGAATTTCATGGACAGAGAGCTTGGTGGGTTACATTCCATGGGATAGCAAAGAGTCAGACAGGACTGAACAACTACACTTTCCCTTTTTTGCCTTCTCACCCACATTCCTATTCTTTCAACCCATCTCCCTTTCTCATCTCTCTTTTTATGGTCAAACTAATGCAAAGAGACCTACACTGCCATTCTCTCCTCTTCCTCACATCCTATGCACTCTGCCACTCACTACATGTGACTTTCTTCCCTCTCACTCAAATTACCCTCAGAAGAGGACAGAAGAGGACCAGTGGCCTCTTTGTCATTCAAACAACTTGACACCACTCGGCCCTCCATCTGCTTGACCTCTAGTGGCATTTGACACTGTCACACTCTCTCTTCTCCAAATACTATTTTCTCTTACCTTCTATGACTCCACATTCCAACTTCCTTCCACCTCTCTGACCAACCCTTCCCAGCCTCTATGCTGATGCCTCTCACTCTGCCTGTCCTCAAGTATTGCTCATGTTCCCAAGATTCTTGTCTTTGACCCTCCAAGCTACAGATTCTACACTTTATTTCTTGTGGTCTCATTCCTCTAATGACTGTCTCATCTCTTTCATCAGGTGCCATCCAGTTCGGTTCAGTTCAGTCGCTCAGTCGTGTCCGACTCTTTCCAACCCCATGGACAGCAGCATGCCAGGCCTCCCTGTCCATCACCAACTCCAAGAGCTTACTCATACTCATGCCCATCGAGTCGGTGATGCCATCCAACCATCTCATCCTCTGTCGTCCCCTTCTCCTCCCGTCTTCAATCTTTCCCAGCATCAGGGTCTTTTCCAATGAGTCAGCTCTTCTCATCAGGTGGCCAAAGTATTGGAGTTTCAGCTTCAACATCAGTCCTTCCAGTGAACACTCAGGACTGATCTCCTTTAGGATGGACTGGTTGGATCTCCTTGCAGTGCAAGGGACTCGCAAGAGTCTTCTCCAACATCACAGTTCAAAAGCATCAATTCTTTGGCGCTCAGCTTTCTTTAATGGTCCAACTCTCACATCCATACATGACTGCTGGAAAAACCATAGCTTTGACTAGACAGACCTTTATTGGAAAAGTAATGTTTCTGCTTTTTAATATGCTGTCTAGGTTGGTCTAGCTTTTCTTCCAAGGAGCAAGCATCTTTTAATTTCATGGCTGCAGTCACCATGTGTAGTGATTTTGGAGCCCCTCAAAAATGAAGTCTCTCACTGTTTCCATTGTTTCCCTGTCTATTTGCCATTAAGTGATGGGACTGGATGCCATGATCTTAGTCTTCTGGATGTTGAGTTTTAAAGATTCCATCCATATAGTGATAATTTCAGAAACCCATACCTCCAGGTCCCTACGTCTAACTATCCAGGAGACATCTTTTTATATACAATCCACAGATATCTCAAAGTCAACTCCTACTCAAATGAACTTACATGTCTCCCTTCTCCAGCCTCGAAAGAGGTTCTCCTTCTGCCATGTTTTTAATTTTAATAAAATCTATCATGATACACTGAGCATTTAAACTAGAATAAGAGATCTTTCTTAGCACCTTCTTCTCTTACTCTCCTCAAAATCATTCACCAACAAAACAGTTTGAAACAGCTGTTACAGCCCTGCCACCTTTGAAACAGCTGCTACATAGACTCAATGCCATCCCAGTTACTTTCTAGCATGACTTCTTGTACAGAGATTGTACATTTCTCTTGTTTCCTTGACACTAGGGGGAACCTATGTAATTAAGGTTCTTCTTATTAGCTGAAATTGCATGATACTTTTTCAGAAAGGAGTTATGTAAAAGAGTCAGGACATGGGGCATCCATGTTGCCAGTGTGGGGTAGCAGCAGAGACACAGTAGTTCTGAATTTGGGTAATAATAGAAGCAGCTGTCTGGCCATAGCAAAGGGATTTCCCTATCATCTCCTCTAGAAGTTCTTGTGGAATCTCAGCCTAGAGTATGTTCCGTGAGTCTTCCTATATGTTCTGTGAGCTACCTAATACCTTATAACAAATTCCATCCTACTTAAATCACCTGGAAATTATTCTGTTTGAAGAAGCTAAGAGCCCAGACTAATAAAACCTTTTAAGTAAAACTCAAATCCATCTACTAGTCTCCATTGGCATTGCTACTCCTTCAATCCAGAACACCATGGCTCACTCAAAAGCCTTCTGGATTGTCTGTGATTAGTGGTTGCCCATTAGTTGATTCCATTTTCTATATGCAACCAAAGTAAGTAAGTAAGATGTAAATATGAGTATGCCCCACTACTGCTAAACTCCTCATAAACTCCTCAAAGTCTTGCCATTACACTTGCGATGGAGTCCAAGATCCCTAACAACCCTATTAGACTCTCCATGTTTACTCCATGGCCTACAAGGCCTCCATGTCCTGGCTTCCGCCCAATTCCCCAACCCCCCGGCCCCTCTTTCCCATTTCCCTCACTCTGTGCTGCAGCCATTCCCAACCTCCAGTACCTGGTCCTTGCATACACACTCTTTTTAAAAATTGTTTGTTTGTTTGGCTTCATCAGGTCCAGTTGCAGCAGGTGGGGTCTTTCACTGCAGTGTGCACTCTAGGTGTAGCATGCAGTCTTGGTTGCTCTGAGGCATTTGAGATCTTATGTTCTTGACCAGGGATTGAACCCATGTGCCCTGCATTGAAGGTGGATTCTTAACCACTGGACCACCAGGGAAATCCCCTCTCGTACTTACTCTTCATTCCCAGCCCTTGTACAAACTGCTCTGTACCAAAAACACGCTTTACCTAGCTCTTCACACTTCCCTCTTTTGTGGCTCACTTTCAACCATCCCACAGTCTCTATTAATTGCCATGTCATTCAGGAAGTTGCCAGAAACACAAAGATTGGATGAAATTTTCTGGAGTATCACTCTGTACTTCATCTATTTTGTGTTTTAGGTAATTTGGTATTTGTGTAAATCCTGCCTCTAGACCACGAGCTATCTGAGGGCCAAGACCACATCTGCATGATTCACCACTGAATCCCTATCACCTTGCGAAATTATTAGGATGCTCACTAATTTTTAAAATAAGTTAATGCTTTGGTAAACATGCTCAAACATAGATTGTACTAATCTCTCAGTGTCTTGGTTTCTTCATCTGTACAGTTGGAATATTCAAGTTTCTGTCTCAAAGAGTTGTGGTGAAGATTAAGTTAGGTAATACCTCTGAAGTTCTTATAATGATCCCTGGTACAGTGTAAGTTCTCAGTAAATGTCAGTGGTCATTATTATTATTTCTCTACATAAAGATGGTCTATGTGAGTTAGTATCATGGAAAGTGAGGAAGAAGCTGAATTTGAGGTTTGAGTACACATGGAATGGGAAGGAACAGCTGCAGGGGAGATGGATCCCAGAGGCAAAATTGATACGGGAGCATAAGACTGTAGAGAAATTGTAGAAACTGCAGGCTGGGCTCTGGAGACCTGTGAGCTGTGGAATGAGTGACAGAAGTAGTCTTGTTTAGACTGCAAGAGGCTGAATGCTCCAGGTGACCACAGCACACACACACATGCATAGCCATATCCTGGGGAACAACAAGACTTCAGGCAAAAGGCAGTTTCATTTTAAAATGAGAAAGAAAAAAAAAACTTTTTTTACTCCATTAACTTCTCCTTACCACAAATTCCAGAAACATGATTCTTACTCAAGCATACCCCAAAAAATGTACCTTACCCATCAGGATACTTGGATTCTTAGTCTACAAACACCTATTTTATGGTAGGTGGTGATACCATATCTTCCCCAAGGATAGTAAGTGAATAATTACATTTGTGTGATTATATTGTTAATTCCAGTGGTGCACAGAAAAAAATGCAGCTGGTCTGAAGGGGTATTAGAGACTCTATCACTAGTGAAATAGAAAACTTCTTACCATTTAAATGTTAGTTATCTTTTAAGTTCTACCCATTAAAATTTCAAAAATCAGAGATTCAAGTTTTTCTCTTTTTTTTTATTGTTTTTATAATTTTTTTTTTTAGTTTTTTATTTTTTTAATTTTAAAATCTTTAATTCTTACTTGCATTCCCAAACATGAACCCCCCTCCCACCTCCCTCCCCATAACATCTTTCTGGGTCATCCCCATGCACCAGCCCCAAGCATGCTGCATCCTGCGTCAGACATATACTGGCGATTCAATTCACATGATAGTATACATGTTAGAATGTCATTCTCCCAAATCATCCCACCCTCTCCCTCTCCCTCTCCCTCTGAGTCCAAAAGTCCGTTGTACACATCTGTGTCTCTTTCCCTGTCTTGCATACAGGGTCGTCATTGCCATCTTCCTAAATTCCATATATATGTGTTAGTATACTGTATTGGTGTTTTTCTTTCTGGCTTACTCACTCTGTATAATCGGCTCCAGTTTCATCCATCTCATCAGAACTGATTCAAATGAATTCTTTTTAACGGCTGAGTAATACTCCATTGTGTATATGTACCACAGCTTTCTTATCCATTCATCTGCTGATGGACATCTAGGTTGTTTCCATGTCCTGGCTATTATAAACAGTGCTGCGATGAACATTGGGGTACATGTGTCTCTTTCAATTCTGGTTTCCTTGGTGTGTATGCTTCAAAAACCATATTGCACATAAAAAGTAAGCACCATAAATAAACTAAATACTCAACAGTAGGGGAAAGGTTAAACAAACACGGTTCATCCATATGATAGACCATCAGAATTTACACTTACTATAAATTTTTGATAAAGTATTTTTGAAAGATATAAAGTTAAATTAAAAGGCTTGATTAAAAACTGTATGTATAATATGATCCCAAAACATATACTCAAGGAAAGAAGACTAGGAGGAAATAAAGCCAGAATATTAACAATCAGGGCTTCCCTGGCGGCTCAGTGGTAAAGAATTCTCCTGCTAATGCAGGAAATGGGTTTGATATCTGATCCAGGAAGATCCAATATGCCACGGAGCAGCTAAGCCCCTGTGCCGCAACTACTGAGCCTGTGCCCTGGAGCCCAGGAGCCACAACTACTGAGCCCGTGCATCCTAGAGCCTATGCTCTGCAACAAAAGAAGCCACCGCAATGAGAAGCCCATGCACTGCAATGAAGAGCAGCTCCCACTAACTGCAACTAGAGAAAAGCCCACGCATCAGTGAAGATTCAGCATGGCCAAAAATGTATAAATACATGAAACTATTTTTTAAAATGTTAACAATCATACATTTTAGAGATAGTCACAGTTTATTGTTTTATTCTGTCTCCTTTTCTTGGGTTTTGGGGGGGGGGGGTTTTAATTTATTTAATTGGAGGATAACTACTTTACAATATTATAATGGTTTTTGCCATACATCAACACGAATCAGCCATTAGTGTACATGTGTCCCCTCCCTCCCTAACCCCTCCTCCCTCCCCACCCCATGCTTCCAGGTCATCACAGAGCACCAGCTTTGGGTTCCCTGCATCATACATCGAACTCCCACTGGCTATCTATTTTATATACGGTAATGTTAATGTTTCAAATCTATTCTCTCAAATCATCCCACCTTCATCCTTCTCCCACTGAGTCCAAAAGTCTATTCTTTATGTCTGTGCCTCCTTTGTGGCCCTGAACATAGGATTGTCAATGCCATCTTTCTAGACTCCATATATATGCAATAATAAATAATACTTGTCTTTCTCTTTCTGACTTACTTCACTCTATAGAACAGGCTCTAGGTTCATCCACCTCATTTGAACTGACTCAAATGCATTCCTTTTCTATAGCTGAGTAATATTCCATTGTGTATATGTACCACAACTTCCTTATCCATTCATCTGCTGGTGGACATCTAGGTTTCTTCCATGTCCTAGCTATTGTAATTAGTGCTGCAATGAACATTGGGATATGTGTCTTTTTCAATTCTGTTTTCCTCAGGGTACATGTCAGTAGTGGGATTGCTGGGTTGTTTGGTAGTTTTATTCATCATCAAAAAGTTTCTTTTTTTATTTTTTCATTTTATTTTTGAAAAAAAAAATTTTTTTTAGAGAAGTCTTAGGTTCACAGAAAGATTGAAGGGAAGGTATCAAGATTCCCCATATAACCTCTTGTCCCCACACAGATAGTCTCCCCTATTATCAACATTCCCATAAGAGTGCTACATTGGTTACAACTGATGAACCAACATTAACACTTCACTGGGGTTCACCCTTGGCATTATATGTTCAGTGGGTTTAGACAAATATAAACCAACATACAGGATCCTACAGATCAGTTTCACTGCCCTAAAAATCCTATGCTTCACCTATTCATCCCTCTTTGCATTTAAACTTTATTATTTAACATTTTCTACATTTTGCATTACTTTTATGATAAGAAAAAATACTTGATATTTCTTTTGTGAAAGAGTTCTTGAAACTCTTTTGTGAAGGAAATTACAGGTTGGAGCTTTCATTTTCATGACTCCAAAATATTATGAGAATATTTTCAGCTTCCCTGAATAAAAGCACCAAAAGGTGAACATACAGTTTCTGTGTGGAGTATCAGGAGGAGTCAGGGAGTCTCTGAACCCAGGCTAATCAAACAGAAACCAGCCCTCCCACCTTGTTTGCCCTCTTACCTCATTCTCTTTCCAAGAGCAGGAAACAAGAGTATCACTGCTTCCTGATTCTGAGTGTCGGCTCAGATAAAGTGTGTGCCAGTGGAAATGAAAATTCTCATGACCATATCACTCCAACCACTTGCCATATAGGACTTTTCTTCTTATCTTATTGCATACATTAACTAAAAGTGACTCACTTTGTATTATTTTTCATTAGAAATTTTCATTTAGATCAAAAGTGGGTGAAGAAATCTGCCTCAGTTCACGTACACAATCCTTTTAGTATGGAAAAGTGAAAGTCGCTCAGTTGTGTCCAACTCTTTGCGACCACATGGACTACACAATCTGTGGAATTCTCCAGGCCAGAATACTGGAGTGAAGATTCCCTATACCAGGGGATCTTTCCAACCTAGGGATCGAATCCAGATTTCCTGCATTGCAGGTGGATTCTTTACTAACTGAACCACAAGGGAAGCCCAAGAACTCTGGAATGGGTACCCTATCCCTTCTCCTGTGGATTTTCCCAACCCAGGAATCGAACCGGGTCTCCTGCATTGCAGGCAGATTCTTTACCAACTGAGCTATCAGGGATGCCCTTATATGGAAAGCAGTAACTATCATGGAAAAAGCAAGAGAGTTCCAGAAAAACATCTATTTCTGCTTGATTGACTATGCCAAAGCCTTTGAGTGTGTGGATCACAATAAACTGTGGAAAATTCTGAAAGAGATGGGAATACCAGACCACCTGACCTGCCTCCTGAGAAATCTATATGCAGGTCAGGAAGCAACAGTTAGAACTGGACATGGAACAACAGACTGGTTCCAAATGGGAAAAGGAGTACGTCAAGGCTGTATATTGTCACCCTGCTTATTTAACTTGTATGCAGAGTACATCATGAGAAACACTGGGCTGGAAGAAACACAAGCTGGAATCAAGATTGCTGGGAGAAATATTAATAACCTCAGATATGCAGATGACACCATCCTTATGGCAGAAAGTGAAGAAGAACTAAAAAGCCTCTTGATGAAAGTGAAAGAGGAGAGTGAAAAAGTTGGCTTAAAGCTCAACATTCAGAAAACGAAGATCATGGCATCTAGTCCCATCACTTCAGGGGAAATAGGTGGGGAAACTGTGGAAACAGTGTCAGACTTTATTTTGGGGGGCTCCAAAATCACTGCAGATGGTGACTGCAGCCATGAAATTAAAAGACACTCATTGGAAGAAAAGTTATGAGCAACCTAGATAGCATATTCAAAAGCAGAGACATTACTTTGCCAACAAAGTCCGTCTAGTCAAGGCTATGGTTTTTCCAGTGGTCATGTATGGATGTGAGAGTTGGACTGTGAAGAAGGCTAAGTGTCAAAGAATTGATGCTTTTGAACTGTGGTGTTGGAGAAGACTCTTGAGGGTCCGTTGGACTGCAAGGAGATCCAACCAGTCCATTCTGAAGGAGATCAGCCCTGGGATTTCTTTGGAAGCAATGATGCTAAAGCTGAAACTCCAGTACTTTGGCCACCTCATGAGAAGAGTTGACTCATTGGAAAAGACTCTGATGCTGGGAGGTACTGGGGCAGGAGGAGAAGGGGACGACAGAGGATGACATGGCTGGATGGCATCACTGACTTGATGGATGTGAGTCTGGGTGAACTCCAGGAGTTGGTGATGGACAGGGAAGCCTGGTGTGCTGCGATTCATGGGGTCACAAAGAGTCGGACACAACTGAGCGACTAAACTGAACTGATATCCTTTAATAGGAGTGTTCTTTTCGGCCATTTTTAAAATATAACATTTGTTGCTCAGACAGTTTGATACAGAACAGCTCTTCTTCTCATTTTGAGCTTGGAAATACTATACCTGAATACAAAAAGGAATCAAAAGTACCAAAACTAACCTTGTGATTCTCTGTTCATATGGCTTAAACCAGTTTTGTACATAACATGTAGCAGCATTTTTTAAGTGTGCTTTAGAAAAATATAAATTCTGCACATTTATTATTGTTTCCTGCCTAATGCATGTGCTGAAATTATTAGGATCGACTTCCTTCTGGAGGAAACAGAGGAACAGAGGGTGGAAAAAATAGTGAAACTTTTTGAAACTGCCATTTGACTATCACATAGCTTCCCTCAGTTCAGTTCAGTTGCTCAGTCGTGTCTGACTCTGCAACCCCAGGGACTGCAGCACGCCAGGACTCCCTGTCCATCAACAACTCCCGGAGTTTACTCAAACTCATGTCCATTGAGTCAGTGATGCCATCCAGCCTTCTTATCCTCTGTCATCCTCCTTCTCCTTCCCCTTTCTCCATCCCCTTTTTCCATCCTTCATCCTCCTTCATCCTCCTTCTCCATCCCCCTTCTCCTCCCGCCTTCAATCTTTCCCAGCATCAGGATCTTTTCAAATGAGTCAGCTCTTCGCATTAGGTGGCCAAAGTATTGGAGTTTCAGCTTCAACATCAGTCCTTCCAATGAATATTCAGGATTCATTTCCTTTACAATTGACTGGTTGTATCTCCTTGCAGTGCAAGGGACTCTCAAGAGTCTTTTCCAACACCACAGTTCAAAAGCATCAATTCTTCAGCTCTCAGCTTTCTTTATAGTCCAACTCTCACATTTATACATGACTACTGGAAAAACCATAGCCTTGACTAGATGGACTTTTGTTGGGAAAGTAATGTCTCTGCTTTTTAATATGCTGTCTAGGTTGATCATAACTTTTCTTCCAAGGAGTAAGTGTCTTTTAATTTCATGGCTACAACCACCATCTGCAGTGATTTTGGAGCCCCCAAAAATAGTCTGCCATTGTCTCCACTATCTCTCCATTTATTTTTCCATGAAGTTATGGGATCAGATGCCATGATCTTCGTTTTCTGAATGTTGAGCTTTAAGCCAACTTTTTCACTCTCCTCTTTCACTTTCATCAAGAGGTTCCTTAGTTCTTCTTCACGTTCTACCATAAGGGTGAGGTCATCTGCATATCTGAGGTTATTGATATTTCTTCCGGCAATCTTGATTCCAGCTTTTGTTTCTTCCAGCCCAGCATTTCTCATGACGTACTCTGCATATAAGTTAAATAAGCAGGGTGACACTATACAGCCTTGAGGTACTCCTTTTCCTATTTGGAACTAATCTGTTGTTCCATGTCCAGTTCTAACTATTGCTTCCTGACCTGCATACAGATTTCTCGAAAAGCAGGTCAGGTGGTCTGGTATTCCCATCTCTTTCAGAATTTTCCACAGTTTATTGTGATCCACACAGTCAAAGGCTTTGGCATAGTCAATCAAGCAGAAATAGATGTTTTTCTGGAACTCTCTTGCTTTTTCAGTGATCCAGTGGATGTTGGCAGTTTGATCTCTGGTTCCTCTGCCTTTTCAAAAACCAGCTTGGACATCTGGAAGTTCACGGTTCACATATTGCTGAAGCCTGGCTTGGATAATTTTGAGCATTACTTTACTAGTGTGTGAGATGAGTGCAATTGTACAGTAGTTTGAGCATTCTTTGGCACTGCCTTTCTTTGGGATTGGAATGAAAACTGACCTTTTCCAGTCCTGTGGCCACTGCTGAGTTTTCCAAATTTGCTGGCATATTGAGTGCAGCACTTTCACAGCATCATCTTTTAGGATTTGAAATAGCTCAACTGGAATTCCATCACCTCCCCTAGCTTTGTCCATAGTGATGCTTTCTAAGACCCACTTGACTTCACATTCTAGGATGTCTGGCTCTAGGTGAGTGATCACACCATCGTGATTATCTCGGTCATGAAGATATTTTTTGTATAGTTCTTCTGTGTATTCTTGCCACCTCTTCTTAATATTTTCTGCTTCTTTTAGGTCCATACCATTTCTGCCCTTTATGGAGCCCATCTTTGCATGAAGTGTTCCCTTGATATCTCTAATTTTCTTGAAGAGATCTCTAGTCTTTCCCATCCTATTGTTTTCCTCTATTTCTTTGCACTGATCACTGAGGAAGGCTTTCTTATCTCTACTTGCTATTCTTTGGAACTGTGCATTCAAATGAGTATATCTTTCCTTTTCTCTTTTGTTTTTTGCTTATCTTCTTTTCTCAGCTATTTGTAAGGCCTCCTTAGCCATTTTGCTTTTTTGCATTTCTTTTTCTTGGGGATAGTCTTGATCCCTGTCTCCTGTACAATGTCATGAACCTCCATCCATCATTCTCCAGGCAGTTGTCTATCAGATCTAGTCCCTTAAATCTATTTCTCACTTCCACTGTATAGCTTCCCTGGGGCTATGGAAAAAACAGCCCTTTGGGCTTTTTGTTTTGCTTTTTGTCCTTTGTTTTGTTTTTGTTTTCACAGCCAAGAATTTCATGTAGTGATTACAGCATCATGTCCATAAATCAAAGAGAAAAAAATGGAGAGATAAACTTGTGCCAAGAAAACCTTTCAGAAGATCCATGTGTGTGTGTGTATGTATGTGTGCACGTGCGTGCATGATTATAAAAGCAGTGAGAGAAGGAGAAAGAGAATCAAACAAAATATACACAAACAAATTAGCTAGACATTCAAACTAAGCTATGATTCATCTAGAGTGTGAACAAATCTCAAATTTCAAGTTTAATATTGGAGGAAGGGACAGAACAACAAATAAAAGAAACATTTCTCAACCTCACTAATAAAATGTGGCAAAACTTTATTGTCTATGAGGGTATAGATGAAGGCTAAGCAACCATCACTGCACGCCTTCTACTAGAGCTCTCTCCTGGTAGGACTAGCAGTATGCTTTGCTCTAGCATATCTCCATTCTCCAAAGCAAAAGATTGATTTCAAATTCTTAAATAAGGTGATTTCCCACAGTACCACATTCCACCAGTTCATCTCACTTTCTTGATCATGCCCTTTGATGCACAAAATCTTTATATTTTGATAAAGCCCAATTTCTCTGTTTTCTTTTATTGTGTGTGCTTTTGGTGTCATATCTAAAACCACTGCTGACTCCAAGATCACAAAGATTTATGTCCATGTTTTCTAATAGTGTTATAGCTTTCATACTTACACTAAAGTCTTTGTTCCATGCTGAGTTAATTTTTGTATATAATGTGAGTAGGGGGTCCAGCTTCATCCTTTTCCATCTGAATATCCAGTAGATCAGCATCATTTGTTGAAAAGACTATTCTTTTGAATTGAATTGTCTTGGCACACTTGCCCAAAATAGGTTTTCTCTCTTATGACATTATGGTGAGGGTTTATTTCTGGGTTCTCAATTCCTTTCTGTTATTCCTGTACTGTACTCTCTTGGTTACTGTAGGTTTGTAATAAGTCTTGAAAATGGGAAGTGTGAACTCTTCAATTTTGTTGTTCTCTTTCAAGATTCTTTTGGCTATACTGGATACTTTGAATTTCCATATGAATTTTAGGATAAGCTTATTATTTTCATAAAGAAGTCAGCTGAATTTTTTTAGCTATTGCATTGAATTTGAAGATCAATTTGAGAAGTATTGTCACCTTAAGAATATTAAGTTTTCCTATTCACAAACAGGAGATGCTTTTCCATTTATTCCCATCTTTTTAAAATTATTTCAATAATGTTATATAGTTTTTAGAATATAAGTTTTGTATTTCTTTCATCAAATTTATTCTTAACCCTTGTGGTTTTTTACTCTATTTTTAGATGAAACTGTTTTCTTAATATCTTTTTCCGATTTTTCATTGCAAGAATATAGAAATACAATCAATTATTTATATTGGCTTTGTAGCCTGTAACCTGCTCAACTCATTATTAGCTCCATTAGTTCTTTAGTGGATTCCTAAGAATTTTCTGTATATGAGATCATGTCATCTGCAAATACAGTTTCACTTCTTCCTTTTCAATCTGACACCAGTTGAACAAAGTGATGACAATAGACATACTTGTCTTGTTCCTGATCTTAGAGGGAAAGAATTCAATCTTTCACCTTTAGATTCGATGTTAGTTTTTAAGAGATACTTCTTTATCAGATTTAGGATATTTCAAATCATTTTCTTTACAAAGAAAGTCTACAAACTTTCTCTAGACTGTCCTTAGTTATAGACCTACTGATGGAGAACTCACTCATTTTCTTGTTTGTTTGAATGCTTTTTCTTTATCTTCAGTCCTGAAAGATGTGCTTGCCAAATATTAAATGGTAGGTTGCAGCTATCTTCTTTCAGCACCTTGGAGGTATAATTCTACTGTCTTCTGTTTTCCCTTATTGCTGACAGTCTAATTGCTGCTCCTTTTGAATCTCTTATTCACTGGCTGCTGTTTAAAATTCTCCTTATTTTTGATTTACAGTGATGTCAAGATGTGTCTAAGAATATATTTCTTTGGATTCATCCTTGCTTGAGATTTGAGGGCTTCTTGAATATGTCCACTGGTGTCTTTCATCAGCTCTGAAAAACTCTCAATAATTATCTCTTTATAAGAGATGTTATGTGAAAGATAATTGGAGTTTGCTTTATGCCAGGTATCTGGGGCTATTTTCAGTCCAGTTCAGTTCAGTAGCTCAATTGTGTCCAACTTTTTGCAACCCAGTGAACCACAGCACACCAGGCCTCCCTGTCCATCACCAACTCCCAGGATCCACCCAAACCCATGTCCATTGAGTCAGTGATGCCATCCAACCATCTTATCCTCTGTTGTCCCTTTCTCCTCCTGCCCTCACTCTTTCCTAGCATCAGGGTCTTTTCCAATTAGTCAGCTCTTCACATCAGGTAGCCAAAGTATTGGAGTTTCAGCTTCAACATCAGTCCTTCCAATGAACACCCAGGACTGATCTCCTTTAGGATGGACTGATTGAATCTCCTTGCAGTCCAAGGGACTCTCAAGAGTCTTCTCCAACACCACAGTTCAAAAGCACCAATTCTTCGGTGCTCAGCTTTCTTTATAGTCCATCTCTCACAACCATACGTGACCACTGGAAAAACCATAGCCTTGACTAGATGGACCTTTGTTGGCAAAGTAATGTCTCTGCTTTTGAATATGCTGTCTGGGTTGGTCATAACTTTTCTTCCAAGGAGTAAGCGTCTTTTAATTTCATGGCTGCAATCACCATCTGCAGTGATTTTGGAGCCCCCAAAAATAAAGTCTGACACTGTTTCCACTGTTTCCCCATCTATTTCCCATGAAGTGATGGGACTGGATGCCATGATCTTAGTCTTCTGAATGTTGAGCTTTAAGCCAACTTTTTCACTCTCCTCTTTCACTTTCATCAAGAAGCTCATTAGTTCCTCTTCACTTTCTGCCATAAGGGTGGTGTCATTTTCATATCTGTAATTATTGAAATTTCTCCCAGCAATTTTGAATCCAGCTTGGGCTTCATTTAGCATGATGTACTCTGCATATAAGTTAAATAAGCAGGGTGACAATATACAGCCTTGACATACTCCTTTCCCAATTTTGAACCAGTCCCTTGTTCCATAGAACAATACACATTTCTTTATCTCTATCTGATCACTGCAAGCTGTATTTGTGAAGACTCTATCAGTTAAAAGTTAGAAAAACCTAACTCAAATTGGCTTGAACAGAGGGTGGGCTGGGATGGTGGGGATAGAGAGATTTGTTGGCTCATGTAACTGAAAAGCTTAAGTGTAAACTCTCTTTAGACAAGATCTGGTAGAGGGGCTCAGACATAACCACGTTCATCAGTATCTCTCACCACCTCTACTTTCTATTTTTCTCTAATTTATTCAACAATTGGTTCTAGCATCTTCAAGTGTTCATCAGACTCAATGCCAATGGACCTAGTGAAAACAACCGCATTGGCCCAACAAGATGCCCCAAATCGAGTCTCTAACCTGGTTTGCATTTTATGCCCATCCATAATAAAATCATTGTAATCAAGGAGGTGAAACTTACTGACTGGCCAGCTTCAGTCACATGTCCACTTCTATAGAGGAAACCACTCCACTGGAATCTAATGGATTGAAAGGGGTAAGAAGTTCTATTCCCCAAAAGAGTGAGCAAGATGCTCTGACTTAGGGTGACCAGCTGTGCCAGTTTTCCTGAAACTGTGGGGTTTCCCAAGACTTGGGACTTTCAGTGATATAACTGGGCCAGTCCCAAGCAAACCAGGATGACTAGTGACTCCAGTGCTGGTATCAGATGATTCAAAAAGCTAACATTGAGACACAGTGCCTTGCAACCCATAAAACAGAAGCAGTGCAAGGTCTTCCCTGGAGATTTCTGGATTTTCCCTCTTTCAGGTCTCATGGGAGAACTTCCTGCCCCATCCTTTTTAGTTGAGCTCAACCATAATCATCACTGTATTGCAATGTGAGGCTGAATGGGTAAATCACACACCCAACCTCATGCTGCTCACTTAGCTGGGTTCAAATAAGCCTGATCCTCTCCATCTAGAATTTCAAGCTCCTTTTCTGTTGACAGGCTCTGTCTCAAGGGTCATTCAACAAATTTCTTGATCACTCTACTTTCCCCCCAATTCCAAAGCTACATTCTCTCTTTTTTTTTTGCTTCATTTCATTTTTATTCACTCCTTCCCCCTCTTTTCTCTTTAATCCTAGAGAACTTGGACTACTCTCTTTTAGCCTTGTGTCTGTTCCTCAGACTTGTAGTAATACTCCTCTCTGCAAAGCCATCATTACTCTGACCCACCAGTCTCTCTATCAACTTGTTCAAAGCTGATTTGGTCAATAATTTCAAAATAAGGAGACATACAGTGCGGGGACAGACAAAACATTACATTGGGATATAGGAATAGATTATTTCAGAACTTCTGTTTACAATCACTTTGTATTATCCTCCTTTCATCATGTGAGGCTATGTTTTGCAACATAATATGTAAATATTGTAGCACATATATAATTTATAAATAATTTTGCATGTCTGGGAACAAGAACTGATTCTAACTTGTCTCCAGATTCCCAGTGCTTATTGTACTGCCTGATTCAGCAATTTCTTTTTAAGCCAACATGTCCATGAATGAATCAAACAGGTCATATAAAATCAATAATGTATCAATGATGTTCCTTAGTCTTTGTCCATAAAACATTCTAAATAAGTCCTTGTAAGGTCATAGGCACTGTCCTTAGGGACTTTTCATTGCTTTTCTCTTTCCACATCTGCTGATAATGACTTTTTTATCAGACACACTGAATTTCCACCCACCTCAGTCCCTGCACCCTCAATCAGATAATCTTGAGACCTCAAGATCTCCCACCTTTGCCCATCTGTATCTCCTACAAAGCTGGCACCTCCCTTCAGGATCACCAAAACTCCCACTCAAAAATCATGTTTCTGGTCCTTATATTCTGGCATTTCCCACCCCCCAACAAGCCTTAACAGTGCATATCTCACTGGCTATAAGTCAACATCTAGTCCTCTGACTCTAGGCTTCTATGGCCATGCTGGTCCATGATGATGGTTTCCCATCTGAAAAGAAACAAAGGGAAAAGTAAGGACAATGTGAAACATACATACAAATTATATATATATATATGTTTCCTAGTTGTCCTTTATTGTCCTTTATATGACTGTCATTTTTTCTGAGATTGTGCTTTTCTATATTTTTTATAGCAAAATATTTTTCTCTTACAAATGTTGATGATCATAATAATTAGTTATTGTCCTTACTGGGCAAAATAAAAATTTGGTGATCTTCTTTGTGTCCTGGTATCTTTTACATGAAATACATTCATGTAACTCATTCATACAACCCAACGTCTGGAGATCACCAAACTATTAGTAAACACACGGTGTTTTATTTGTTTTTCAGGTGGAGAGAAGATTCATGGGTAAAATACAGAGAGTCCAAACAAGGTTACAAACTAAGCTTTGCCATTCAATCATGTCTTCACACATCTCTTTCCTAACAGCAAATCTTAGAGCCGGGAGGGAGCTTGAGGAACCTGGGGCACAGAGCATCAATGAGAAAGTGAGACGGGTGAGGGCAGGAGGCTCTGAGGATCATCTATGATGACATCACACTGGCACCAAGGACTAATTCTGTCCTAGAATCTTCCCTAAAAGTGTCTACTATATTTCAGGAGACTTCTTAATATTGGTGTGTTGCTGCCAACAGGAAAAATATGGTTCTTGTGGATATGTCCATGTTCCTACTGCATTTTACTTTATCACCAAAGGAAGCAAGATTTGAGTTTCCCAACTAAAACCCTGCTTGGCAAACTAATAAGGACCTAATTTTTTTTTAATTCGAGGCTAATTAGTTTACAATATTGTAATGTGTTTTGCCATACATCAACATGAATCAGCCACGGGCACACATGTGTTCCCCATCCAGAACCCCCCTCCCACCTCCCTCCCCATCTCATCCCCCAGGGTCATCCCAGGGCAGCAGCCCTGAGCACCCCATCTCATGCATCGAACCTGCACTGGCAATCCACTTCACATATGATAATATACACGTTTCAATGCTACCCTTTCAAATCATCCCACCCTTTCAAATCATCCCACCCTTGCCTTCTCCTACAGAGTCCAAAAGACTGTTCTTTACATCTGTGTCTCTTTTGCTGTCTCACATTTAGGTCATTGTTACCATCTTTCTAAATTCCATATATATGCATTAGTATACTGTATTGGCGTTTTTCTTTCGGACTTACTTCATTCTGTATAATAGGCTCCAGTTTCATCCACCTTGTCAGAACTAATTCAAATGCATTCTTTTTCACGGCTGAGTAGTATTCCATTGTGTATGGGTACCACAGCTTTCTTATCCATTCGTCTGCCAATGGACATCTAGGTTGCTTCCATGTCCTGGCTATTGGAAACAGTGCTGCGATTAACATTGGGGTGCACATGTCTCTTTCAACCCAGTGCGTATGCCCAACAGCAGGATTGCTGGGTTGTGTGGCAGTTCTATTTCCAGTTTTTAAGGAATCTCCACACTGTTCTCCGTAGTGGCTGTACTAGTTTGCATTCCCACCAACAGTGTAAGAGGGTTCCCTTTTCTCCACACCCTCTCTGGCACTTATTGCTTGTAGACTTTTGGATCCCAGCCATTCTAACTGGTGTGAAATGGTACCTCATTGTGGTTTTGATTTGCATTTCTCTGATAATGAGTGATGTTGAGCATCTTTTCATGTGTTTGTTAGCCATCTGTATGTCTTCTTTGGAGAAATGTCTGTTTAGTTCTTTGGCCCATTTTTTGATTGGGTCGTTTATTTTTCTGGAATTGAGCTACAGGAGATGCTTGTATATTTTTGAGATTAATTATTTGTCAGTTGCTTTTTTTGCTATTATTTTCTCCCATTCAGAAGGCTGTCTTTTCACCTTGCTTATAGTTTCCTTTGTTGTGCAAAAGCTTCTAAGTTTAATTAGGTCCCATTTGTTTATTTTTGCTTTTATTTCCATTACTCTGGGAGGTGGGTCATAGAGGATCCTGCTGTGATTTATGTTGGAGAGTGTTTTGCCTATGTTTTCCTCTAGGAGTTTTATAGTTTCTGGTCTTACGTTTAATCTTTACTCCATTTTGAGTTTATTTTTGTGTATGGTGTTAGAAAGTGTTCTAGTTTCATTCTTTTTCAAGTGATTGACCAGTTTTCCCAGCATCACTTGTTAAAGAGACTGTCTTTTCTCCATTGTATATTCTTGCCTCCTTTGTCAAAAATAAGGTATCCATAGGTGCATGGATTTATCTCTGGGCTTTCTATTTTGTTCCATTTATCTATATTTCTGTCTTTGTGCCAGTACCATACTCTCTTGATGACTGTAGCTTTGTAGTATAGTCTGAAGTCAGGCAGGTTGATTCCTCCAGTTCCATTCTTCTTTCTCAAAATTGCTTTGGCTATTCAAGGTTTTTTGTATTTCCATACAAATTGTGAAATTATTTGTTCTAGTTCTCAGAAAAATATTATTGGTGGCTTAATAGCAATTGCATTGAATCTATAGATTGCTTTGGGTAGTATACTCATTTTCACTATATTGATTCTTCCAATCTATGGACATGGTATATTTCTCCATCTATTTGGGTCATCTTTTATTTCTTTCACCAGTGTTTTATAGTTTTTTTTTTATATAAGTCTTTTGTTTTTTTAGGTAGATTTATTCCTAAGTATTTTATTCTTTTCATTGCAATGGTGAATGGAATTTTTTCCTTAATTTCTCTTTCTGTTTCTCATTGTTAGTGTATAGGAATGCAAGGGATTTCTCTGTGTTAATTTTATATCTTGCAACTTTACTATATTCATTGGTTAGCACTAGTAATTTTCTGGTGGAGTCTTTAGGGTTTTCTAAGTAGAGGATCATGTCATCTGCAAACACTGAGAATTTTACCTCTTGTTTTCCAATTTGGATTCCATTTATGTCTTTTTCTCCTCTGATTGCTGTGGCTAAAACTTCCAAAACTATGTTGAATAGTAGTGGTGAGAGTGGGCATCCTTGTCTTGTTCCTGACTTTAGGGGAAATGTTTTCAGTTTTTCACCACTGAGGATAATGTTCGCTGTGTGTTTGTCATATATAGCTTTTATTATGTTGAGATATGTTCCTTCTATTCCTGCTTTCTGGAGGGTTTTATCATAAATGGATGTTAAATTTTGTCAAAGGCTTTCTCTGCATCTATTGAGATAATCATATGGTTTTTATCTTTCAATTTGTTAATGTGGTGTATTACATTGATTTGTGGATATTAAAGAATCCTTGCATGCCTGGGATAAGCCCACTTGGTAATGATGTATGATCTTTTTAATGTGTTGTTGGATTCTGATTGCTAGAATTTTGTTAAGGATTTTTGCATCTATGTTCATCAGTGATATGGTCTGTAGTTTTCTTTTTTGGTGGCATCTTTGTCACGTTTTGGTATTAGGGTGATGGTGGCCTCATAGAATGAGTTTGGAAGTTTGCCTTCCTCTGCAATTTTCTAGAAGAGTTTGAGTAGGATAGGTGTTAGCTCTTCTCTAAATTTTTGGTAGAATTCAACTATGAAGCTGTCTGGTCCTGGGCTTTTGTTTGTCGAAAGATTTCTGATTACAGTTTGATTTCCGTGCTTGTGATGAGTCTGTTAAGATTTTCTATTTCTTCTTGGTTCAGTTTTGGAAAGTTGTACTTTTCTAAGAATTTTTCCATTTTTTCCAAGCTGTCCACTTCATTGGCATATAGTTGCTGATAGTAGTCTCTTATGATCCTTTGTATTTCTGTGTTGTCTATTGTGATTTCTCCATTTTCATCTCTAATTTTGTTCAGTTGATTCTTCTCCCTTTGTTTCTTGATGAGTCTAGCTAGTGGTTTGTCTATTTTATTTATCTTCTCAAAGAACCAGCTTTTAGCTTTGCTGACTTTTGCTATGGTCTCCTTTGTCCCTTTTTCATTTATTTCTGTGCTAATTTTTATGATTTCTTTCCTTCTACTAACCCTGGGGTTCTTCATTTCTTCCTTTTCTAGTTGCTTTAGGTGTAGAGTTAGGTTATTTATTTGACTTTTCTCTTGTTTCTTCAGGTAAGCTTGTTTTGCTATGAACCTTCCCCTTAGCACTGCTTTTACTGAGTCCCATAGGTTTTGGGTTGTTGTGTTTCTTATCTAGCCTGAAATGATGAATCCTGTTCAAATTCTTTTCCAGATATATGAGGCATATTTTTATTTAAAATCAATATACAATTAATCACTCCAACTGGGACTCAAAAACATAGCCAGATCTAGAAAGCTGATGAATGCTGGGTAGCATATTGATTAGCCTTGCTTATTGGCTTTAGAATTGACTCTTGAAAATCAAATGGGGTGACGTACTTGAGCTGCTTATTCCACCCCCTGCCCCCCATCACAGTCAAGGGATTATTATCTTGTTACTCCCACAAGCCAAACCAAATGGAAATGAGTCACTGCATGGCTAACTCCTGTCCTTGGAACACCCACTTTAGGCTGAAACTCAGGCTTCAGTGGTCATTCTTCTGAGTCATAACTAACTCAGGAGCATAAGATTATGACAAGGACATGCTAAGTTTCTCCTATAAAATCTGGGGTAGATCGTTCACCTGGAAAGAGCAGGTTGGCTGAATCACTTTCAGTTCAGTTCAGTTCAGTCACTCAGTCGTGTCCAACTCTTTGCAACCCCATGAATCGCAGCACGCCAGGCCTCCCTGTCCAGCACCATCTCCCGGAGTTCACTCAGATTCACGTCCATCGAGCCCGTGATGCCATCCAGCCATCTCATCCTCTGTCGTCCCCTTCTCCTCCTGCCCCCAATCCCTCCCAGCATCAGAGTCTTTTCCAATGAGTCAACTCTTTGCATGAGGCGGCCAAAGTACTGGAGCTTCAGTTTTAGCATCATACCTTCCAAAGAAATCCCAGGGCTGATCTCCTTCAGAATGGACTGGTTGGACCTCTTTGCAGTCCAAGGGACTCTCAAGAGTCTTCTCCAACACCACAGTTCAAAAGCAACAATTCTTTGGCGCTCAGCCTTCTTCACAGTCCGACTCTCACATCCATACATGACCACTGGAAAAACCATAGCCTTGACTAGACGGACCTTAGTCGGCAAAGTAATGTCTCTGCTTTTGAATATGCTATCTAGGTTAGTCATAACTTTTCTTCCAAGGAATAAGCGTCTTTTAATTTCATGGCTGCAATCACCATCTGCAGTGATTTGGGAGCCAAAAAAAAATAAAGTCTGACACTGTTTCTGTTTCCCCATCTATTTCCCATGAAGTGATGGGACCAGATGCCATGATCTTCATTTTCTGAATGTTGAGCTTTAAGCCAACTTTTTCACTCTCCTCTTTCACTTTCATCAAGAGGCTTTTGAGTTCCTCTTCACTTTCTGCCATAAGGATGGTGTCATCTGCATATCTGAGGTTATTGATATTTCTCCTGGCAACCTTGATTCCAGCTTGTGTTTCTTCCAGTCCAGCCTTTCTCATGATGTACTCTGCATAGAAGTTAAATAAGCAGGGTGACACTATACAGCCTTGATGCACTCCTCTTCCTATTTGGAACCAGTCTGTTCTTCCATGTCCAGTTCTAACTATTGCTTCCTGACCTGCATACAGATTTCTCAAGAGGCAGGTCAGGTGGTCTGGTATTCCCATCTCTTTCAGAATTTTCCACAGTTTATTGTGATCCACACACTCAAAGGCTTTGGCATAGTCAATAAAGCTAGAAATAGATGTTTTTCTGGAACTCTCTTGCTTTTTCCATGATCCAGCAGATGTTGGCAATTTGATCTCTGGTTCCTCTGCCTTTTCGAAAACCAGCTTGAACATCAGGGAGTTCACGGTTCACGTATTGCTGAACCCTGGCTTGGAGAATTTTGAGCATTACTTTGCTAGCATGTGAGATGAGTGCAATTGTGCAGTAGTTTGAGCATTCTTTGGCATTGCCTTTCTTTGGAATTGGAATGAAAACTGACCTTTTCCAGTCTTGTGGCCACTGCTGAGTTTTCCAAATTTGCTGGCATATTGAGTGGAGCACTTTCACAGCATCATCTTTCAGGATTTGAAACAGCTCAACTGGAATTTCATCACCTTCACTAGCTTTGTTCGTAGTGATGCTTTCTAAGGCCCACTTGACTTCACATTCCAAGATGTCCAGCTCTAGATTAGTGATCACATCATCATGACTATCTGGGTCGTGATATCCTTTCTGTACAGTTCCTCCGTATATTCTTGCCATCTCTTCTTAATATCCTCTGCTTCTGTTAGGTCCATACCATTTCTGCCCTTTATTGAGCCCATCTTTGCATGAAATTTTCCCTTGGTATCTCTAATTTTCTTAAAGAGACCTCTAGTCTTTCCCATTCTGTTGTTTTCCTCTATTTCTTCACATTGATCACTGAGGAAGGCTTTATCTCTTCTTGCTATTCTTTGGAACTCTGCTTTCAGATGCTTATATCTTTCCTTTTCTCCTTTGCTTTTCATCTCTCTTCTTTTCACAGCTATTTGTAAGGCCTCCCCAGACAGACATTTTGCTTCTTTGCATTTCTTTTCCATGGGGATGGTCTTGATCCCAGTCTCCTGTACAATGTCACGAACCTCATTCCATAGTTCATCAGGCACTCTATCTATCAGATCTAGGCCCTTAAATCTATTTCTCACTTCCACTGTATAATCATAAGGGATTTGATTTAGGTCATACCTGAATGGTCTAGCGGTTTTCCCTATTTTCTTCAATTTGAGTCTGAATTTGGTAATAAGGAGTTCATGATCTGAGCCACAGTCAGCTCCTGGTCTTGTTTTTGTTGACTGTATAGAGCTTCTCCATCTTTGGCTGCAAAGAATATAATCAATCTGATTTTGGTGTTGACTATCTGATGATGTCCATGTGTAGAGTCTTCTCTTGTGTTGTTGGAAGAGGGTGTTTGCTATGAGCAGTGCATTTTCTTGGCAAACCTCTATTAGGCTTTGCCCTGCTTCATTCCGCGGCCAAATTTGCCTGTTACTCCAGGTGTTTCGTGACTTCCTACTTTTGCATTCCAGTCCCCTGTAATGAAAAGGACATATTTTGGGGGTGTTAGTTCTAAAACGTCTTGTAGTGCTTCATAGAACCGTTCAACTTCAGCTTCTTCAGCATTACTGGTTGGGGCATAGACTTGGATAACTGTGATATTGAATGGTTTGCCTTGGAGATGAACAGAGATCATTCTGTCATTTTTGAAATTGCATCCAAGTACTGCATTTCGGACTCTTTTGTTGACCATGATGGCTACTCCATTTCTTCTGAGGGATTCCTGCCTGCAATAGTAGATACAATGGTCATCGGAGTTAAATTCACCCATTCCAGTCCATTTTAGTTCGCTAATTCCTAGAATGTCTACGTTCACCCTTGCCATCTCTTGTTTGACCACTTCCAATTTGCCTTGATTCATGGACCTGACATTCCAGGTTCCTATGCAATATTGCTCTTTACAGCATCGGATCTTTCTTCTATCACCAGTCACATCCACAACTGGGTATTGTTTTTGCTTTGGCTCCATCCCTTCATTCTTTGGGAAATTTGAATTTGTTTTTTCAGAGCTCACACTCAGTGACAAAGATCTCTGGAAGTTGTGGTATTCAGCCTGTTATTTTTCAAAGCATTCCAATAGTGTGGATAATAAATGTTCCTCATTTCTCTGGGGGACAGAGACTCACTTTTGGTAAAATGGTGTAAGCAAAATCCCACAGTATTAGAGTTAGGACATAAGTTTCTTCATATGTTAGCATATATACTGAGATTGCTTTGCTAGCAATTCCTAGATTTGGTGAAAAAAAAATCCTGCAAGTTTTTTGTTTTTATTTATTTTTTGTTTGAGCTGGTCTTCATTGCTTTGTACAGGCTTTCTCTAGCTACAGAGAGCAGGGACTACTCTTGGTTGCAGTGCACTGGTTTCTCATTGCAGTGTTTCTCTTGTTGCAGAGCATGGGCTCTAGCTGCACAGGCTTCAGTATTTGTGGTGCAGGGGCTTATCTGCTCTGAGACATGTGGGATCTTCCCTGACCAGGGATCAAACCCATGTACCCTGCATTGGCAGGCAGATTCTTATCCACTGCATTACCAACGAAGTCTCCTACAAATTTTTTTACATCCTTGACCACTGACCATATAGACAGAAAGTTGGATATAAGGAGTATTTTCTTGGTCACAGGGCTTAAGATGTGTATCTGGCAGCCAGAGGGTTACAGCTACAAGGAACCAGCCTCACAGTCACTGATGGACATTTTGAGTCGAAATTCTCTCTCCCCAATTCAAGCCTCACAATCTCCCCTTTGCCAAGAGTTTGAGTGTGTTCTAACTTCTTTCCCCTCTCCCATGACTGAGCACATCACTAGGATATGGTCCCTGCTTCTTCTGCTTGTCATGCAACTGAGATCTCCCCTAGGGTCTCCCCTGTCCCTGAAGACCTGTGTGAGATTGTTTTGGGCTCTCATTCTACACCTTGAGAAAGTCTACTGCTTACTCCAAGACTTTTCAGAATTCCCAGGAATTTTCCATTTTCACAGGCGTCTCTCATTCCAGCTCCCTGCCCCTACTGAAGTCTTGTTCTCTATTCTACCCTTCCAGAGTTGTTCTTTCTCCAGTCAAATATCAACCCAAAGATGGAGTTCAACCCTTTTATTAAAAATAGATTTTATGTTTTAGAGCAGTACTAGGCTCACAGCAAGATTGAGAGAGTTCCCATGTAAGCCCTGCCCCACACATGCACAGCCTCCCAAACTTCCTACATTCAGTACTGGAATGGTACATCTTATTATAATCAATGAATCAACACTGACAAATTATTCTCACCCAAAGTCTGTAGTTTACATAGAGTACACTCTTGATATTGTACATTCTTTACCATCTGAGCTACCAAGGAAGCGCCAAACTGTCTTCGAAAAATGGCTGTACCACTCTGCATTATCACCAGCAGTAAATGAGAGTACTGTTGCTCCACACCCACATCCTCACTAGAATTTGGTGTTAGGGTTTTGGATGTTAGACAATCTAGTAAGTAGAGTGTAGTATCTCACTGTTTTTGCTGTTTAAATTTGAGATTGATTTTATTGCCTCATACATGATCAGTATTAGAAATGTTGCAAGTTGTGTCATCTCATCACACTATGTGTAGTTCTATTCAAATATTTTTCCTTGTTGTTGTTTTAATTTGAAGCAACAGTTAGAACTGGACATGGAACAGACCGGTTCCAAATAGGAAAAGGAGCACATCAAGGCTGTATATTGTCACCCTGCTTATTTAACTTCTATGCAGAGTACATCATGAGAAAGGCTGGACTGGAAGAAACACAAGCTGGAATCAAGATTGCTGGGAGAAATATCAACTACCTCAGATATGCAGATGACACCACCCTTATGGCAGAAAGTGAAGAGGTACTAAAAAGCCTCTTGATGAAAGTGAAAGAGGAGAGTGAAAAAGTTGGCTTAAAGCTCAACATTCAGAAAACGAAGATCATGGCATCTGGTCCCATCACAGTGGAAACAGTAGCTGACTTCATTTTGGGGGGCTCCCAAATCACTGCAGATGATGGTTGCAGCCATAAAATTAAAAGATGCTTATTCCTTGGAAGAAAAGTTATGACCAACCTAGATAGCATATTCAAAAGCAGAGACATTACTTTGCCAACTAAGGTCCATCTAGTCAAGGCTATGGTTTTTCCAGTAGTCATGTATGATTGTGAGAGTTGGACTGTGAAGAGGGCTGAGGGCCGAAGAATTGTTGCTTTTGAACTGTGGTGTTGGAGAAGACTCTTGAGGGTCCCTTATACTGCAAAGAGATCCAACCTGTCCATTCTGAAGGAGATCAGCCCTGGGATTTCTTTGGAAGGAATGATGCTAAAGCTGAAACTCCAGTACTTTGGCCACCTGATGCGAAGAGTTGACTCATTGGAAAAGACTCTGCTGCTGGGAGGGATTGGGGGCAGGAGGAGAAGGGGACGGCAGAGGATGAGATGGCTGGATGACATCACTGACTCGATGGACGTGAGTCTGAGTGAACTCTGGGAGTTGGTGATGGACAGGAAGGCCTGGCATGCTGTGATTCATGGAGTCGCAAAGAGTCGGACGCAACTAAGCGACTGAACTGAACTGAACTGAAAGACATAAGACGGAGAAGGCAATGGCACCCCACTCCAGTACTCTTGCCTGGAAAATCTCATGGACAGAGGAGCCTGGTAGGCTGCAGTCCATGGGGTCGCTGAGAGTTGGACACGACTGAGCGACTTCACTTTCACTTTTCACTTTCATGCATTGGAGAAGGAAGTGTCAACCCACTCCAGTGTTCTTGCCTGGGGAATCCCAGGGATGAGGGAGCTTGGTGGGCTGCCGTCTCTGGGGTTGCACAGAGTCAGACACGACTGAAGTGACTTAGCAGCAGCAGCAGCAATGACATAAGATGTTGAACATCCTTTCAAATGCTTAATTGCCATCTGTACAATTTTTTTGATGAAGAACTCTTTAGATCTTTTGCTCATTTTTATATCAGGTTTTTCATTTCCTTAATGCTGACTGTCAAAGAGTTCTCTATATATTTGGGATGAGTCCTTGATCCAAAAGTTTCTTGTATAAAATGTAGTTTGGCAGATATTTTTCTTTTGCAAATACTTTCTCTCCATTTGTGGCCTATCTTCTTATTTTCTTGAGGTTGATAGTTATTTTTATTCTCAATTTTTAAAGATATAATTCTGTTACTTCCTGGTTTCTACTGGTATAGTTGATACAATAGCTGTAATTCTTTTCTTTCAGGTTTTTAAAAGGATTTTCTCTTTGTCTTTGTTGTTTTTTTTGCAATATACAATACATTCAGATATTGTTTTATTTTTATTTACCTTTCATGGAACTGCTGTACAATCTTAATATTGGAGTAATGCTTTTCATCAGTTGTAGAAAATTCTTAGCCAACAACTTATCAAATAGTGTCCTTCTCTCATTCTCTTGATTCTCTTCCTTCAGTACTCCAATTGTATGTTGGAACTTCTCATTCTATCCTCCATGCCTCTTACTGCCATTTCATGCCTTCCATCTCTTTATTTGTGTCTGTATTTTATGTTCTTTTCTCAGGTCTATCTTTTTGTTTATTGATGCTAACTTTAGCTGTATTTAATCTCCTACTTACCCATTGTTAGCTTTCTATTTTTGAGCTGTTCCAAATTTTTTACTTTATTTTTTTCCTGGTACACAACATATGGATTCAATGTTTCTATACATTACAAACCGTTTACTTTAATAATGGGGGACCTGAGGCACAGAGGTGTTAGCCAACAATGTATAATGTAGTCCTGTGAGCTGGAGAAAGAGTTGAGACTTGAATCTAGGTTCAAAGTATGTAGAAATGATATTTGGACCAAAAAATTTTTAAACCTTTCTAGAGATACTTTGTGTGGAAGGCTATTGTTTAGTTTCTGATCAGTGTGAAGAAACACAATGTGAAAGTTACTAGTCAATCACTAAAGCTTTTTATTATATTGCCATCAGTCTGCTCTACTATTATTTGCTGTTTTCTGAGTTTAGAGTTCCACATTTAAGCTACAATCAACCCAGGGAGATAATCACCATTATTATGTGATTTTACAGATGAACACAATGAGGATCAGAGAGGTGAAGTGATATAGCTGTTGCCTCTAACAGCTAGTTAGCATGCCATGAGGATGAACCCAGGCTGTTGGTTCCAGAGCCAAGTGCCTTCCTGCTACTTTCCTCTGCCATCTTCCCTCTCCTGTGGTCTCTGGGCTGAAGGCAGGGTCAGTGCCACAGAAGCTGCAAATAGCTTGACCACATTCACTACCCAGTTCCGTCAAATAACTATATTTGATTCTTTGCAGATTCATACTTGCCAATTCACCTGCTCCCTAAAATGTATTTTAATCAGTGTTCAAGGTGCTTCCTCAGTCATCACTGGACATGTATGTATGAACAGGGCAGAAAATGTGGGTGGTGGGATGTGTATTGTTCCTAGGTGAGGTGGAACAAGACGACATTCTGCCTTCCTGTTTCACCTCCTCCCATAAACAAATGCCCTTCTTACAGTATTTTGAGTGCCATATTATTCATATCTTTGTGGTTTTTGTTGGTGATTTCTTTCTTTAAAATGGCCCAAACATAGTACTAAATGCTGGCTAGGGCTCCTATGCGCAAGAAGACTGCGGTGTGTTTTACAGAGAAAAGGATATATTAGATGAGCTTTGTTCAGGCGTGAGTTCTAGTGCTGTTGGTCACGAGTTCAATGTTAATGAATCAACAACGTACATTAAATAAGGTGTCTTTAAGCAGAAACCCACATAAAACAAAGTTATGTATTGACCAATTGATAAAATGTGACCTGAGGCTCACAGTAACTGGACTCTGTATTCCCTCAGGGGGCAATGATTCCATATTCGCTAATTCAGTGTTCCTGGCAACTGTATAAAATGTAATAACAGTGATTAAGAAGAATCAGCTGTATTTCATGCTGCCTCATAATCTGCCTTACCTAGGTTTTTAAGTAAAGCAGCAGTAGTACCTTGGGAGAGCCCCACGAATAAAGCCATTTCATCTCTAATCACTGTTTTATTTGATATAGAGCTGATTTACAATGTTGTGTTAATTACTGCTGTACAGCAAAGTGATTCAGATATAAATCCATTCCTTTGGCATCTCCAAGTATTGTGTGGCTTAGCCACTGGGAGCCCTACTCAGCCGACCTGCTGGGACCTACAGGCAGTGCCCTCTGCTCCTGCTTTATCCCCCACAGAGGGGAGCCTGGCTAATCAGGAAAGAAACTCCCTCAAAAGGTAAACAGTGAGCAGAGTGTACATATGGTGGAAGACAAATGGCTCTTGGTACCATGTTGTGGAAATTATCTCACTTGGGAAGATAAAGGCACAGGGCAAGCCCAGGTGGCACTGTTGAGTCCCCGCCTCCTTACATGGTGCATGGTGACGTGTGTGCCAGCCTCTCTAAGAAAGCTCCATACTGACACCCAGCACCCTCAGAACTTGACTGTCCCCCTATCGGGTGGTACTCTGTGTCAGCCCTGCACACCACCATGTCTGTGACCGCCTGCCAGGGCTTGGGGTTTGTGGTTTCACTGCTTGGGATTGCAGGCGTCATCGCCGCCACCTGCATGGACCAGTGGAGCACTCAGGATCTGTACAACAACCCAGTGACAGCTGTATTCAACTACCAAGGGCTGTGGCGCTCCTGTGTCCGAGAGAGCTCTGGCTTCACCGAGTGCCGGGGGTACTTCACCCTGCTGGGGCTGCCAGGTAAGGACTGGTATCTGACAAGCTGTGGGGGCAGACAAAGCTGAACAGGATACAGCCACTTCTACCTGAGGCACCACCAAGGGACCACTGGGGAGGGAGGAGCAACAATCCCCAACACTGAGGTGGGAACAGGAAGTGCAGGAAATTTAGGGACAGGAGCTTCTTGGAGCTGGTAGGGCTCCTGTATCCCTAACTAGGTGGTACCTAACTGGCACATTTTAAAAATAACTCTACTGCACAAAAGTCTCAATCACCCAGGCTCAGGAGGCCCAGGTCATAGCCACTTCCTTCCTTTAATCCCAGATCCTCCTCCCTGAGTTGGGGATGGTGAATCTCCTGAATGGAGTTCCATCTCCGGCCCTCTGTGCCTGGTCCCAGGTTCCAGGGCATCTATGCACAGAGCAGCAAAAGAAAGTGGGCAGAGGAAAAGAACTGGGTGCTATGTTTCTCTGTGAGACACCAGATGGGTCTGCCCCTTCTCTGTGTCTCCTGACCTGCAAAATGTATTGATCACATGGAACCAGCTTCTGAGTTCTCTCTGCACAGAGGAACCTTGTAGAAAGTGCGCTCAGCCATGCAGGGCAAAAGAGTGACAGCTGTGATGTGCAGGCTGGCCTGTTAGTTTCATAAGGATTTGTTTGCTTCACAGATGGGTCATGTTAACAAAGAAAACTTCAAGCCTCAAGAGCAGAGACTGTTAAAAGTGTCTTTCACTCAGGTATCAGAGTAAGACAATAAATACACTTATTTTTATTTCTTAGTTCTTTTTTCCTTTCAAATATATTCATCAAAGTCTGGAGAGAGACAACGATGTAAGGTGGGCACAGTAAGGAGGATCAGAAATAGATACTAGGATTTCTCCTCCAGGAATTTCCCATTAGGTTGCAGAGCCAAGACTTAGGCCCACACAGAAGGTACAAGGTGAAGACTGTCTCACAGTGATTTGGTCTTTCATACATTCCACACTTGGGGCTGGAGAGCTCAGAACAGCCTCAGGATTCTGTGGGCCTGGCATCCCCAAAATGTGAAAGTGCACACAAGGGTGATATGATAAGGTGACAAGTAAGGAAAATAGAGGGCTAGTGCTGCAGGAGATGAGAGAAAGATGACTTGTTCAGGAAGAGACCCACTGGAAAGGAAATCTCACAAGTGACCCTTGAAAGGTAGTTACGAGTTAGAGGTGCAGCATCATAGCAGGGAAAACAGCATGGGCAAAGGCATGAAGGTGTTAAAGGTTGTTTCCACCTGAGGCTTACTCGGGAGGAAATGGAGGAATGACCTTGGTAGGAAGAGAGGATTTATATGGAGATGATGGTGGAGAGCACTGAATGCCAGGCTAAGAGAAGAATGGCCTGTATTCAAACGAGAACATAAGCCAGATCCCTGGGGGACCAGTGGCCGATTCAGTGGGCTCTCCCTCCTCCAGGGACTGGAGAAAGGTGAGCCACTCCCATGTCTCTATGTCCTGCTGACCCTTCCTGAGCTCCAGGTCTAACCATCTGCCCTTGGAATTCATGCTCAACTCAAATGCAAAATGCCCCTGGTCTCTCAGAGACCTCAGTTCATGGGCCTGGGTCCACACAGAGCTAGAGGCCCTGAAGGAGAGAGTCAGACTGAGGCAGAGCACCCAAGTGACACCTGAAGGGTCACACAGCTTCATAAATTGCAAACAACAATGGCAGACCAGGCATTAGCACTTGAGCCAACAATTGCCTTGAAGTATTTTGTGTAATCTCTATAAGCCACCCCGTCCATGAACTTGATGCTATCATTACCACCCTTTTAGAAACAAGGAAGCTGAGCTGGGGTAACTTGCCCAAGGTCACATGCAGATAGAGCTAGGGCTCAGACTGTGTCCTACCTGCACCCAAGTCCCAGCTCCCAGCCCTCACAGGAAGCCCCATGGCTCTCAGACACAAAGCAGAAATCCCCGGTACAAAAGCAACTTCCTAGCCTCACCTCTTACCTAAGACTGAGGCTGCAGTCTTGGGGGGCGTCAACACCCCCCTCACCCATGTTTATTTTGCAGGTCAAGACATGGAGACTCAGAGAGGCAAAGTGACTTGCCCACATTCACAGAGCTAAACTGGGGCCAGACTGAAACTGTTTTAGGGCCTTCTCTTAGAACCTTTCTGTGTGTTACATGTGAAGATCCTGCCACTAGATAGTTCAGAGAAGTATTTTTCAAAAAGAGTTTTGTAGAACTCCATTTTAAAAGAAAAAAGTTCTTGCAGCCCTTCAATATCGATTTCAATTATACTCATTTTACGTCGCTTTAACATGGACATGTATAACAATAGATTTAAATTCCTAATGCACATAAATTTTATACAAGGAACTAAAACCACATTTGCAGTTGTAGTTAAATACCACTAAATAAACCCAAATGTCAAAATCCACTTGGTGTTAGGGATATTATTGGTTTTCACTTGGAGTTTAATAGGACAAAGATACAGTTCAATTTTGTATTTCACCTCTCTCAAACCTTTGACTTTAGTATTATTAATGCATAGTCTCTATTCACATGAGTTTGTTTTACAAAGTGGTATTAATAAATTCAGGGTACTCACATCTCTCACACTTAGCCACCACTTCACCAGGGAATTGTCCTCTCTTATCTGCAGTGATGAGGCATTTGTGATGTGATGCTTTTTGCAATGATTTTGTTCATTTGAGGTGAGGTTGGGATGCGGTGCTTCTGAAATGTGGCTCTAAGACTATTGACCCAATTATTACTAGGATCTGGGGAGGAAAAGTTCTCTGTTGTGTATTTGCAAGTATGTGTGCTCAGTCGTGTCCGACTCTGTGACCCCATGGATTGTAGCAATCCAGGCTCCTCAGTCCATGGAATTTCCCAGGAAAGAATACTGGAGTGGGTTGCTATTCCCTTCTCCAGGAGATTTTCCCAACCTGGGGATCGAACACAGGTGTCCTGCTTTGAAGGCAGATTTTTTACCATCTGAGCCACCAGGGAGTGGGTTGCTATTTCATACTCCAAGGGATCTCCCCAACCCAGGGATCAAACCCAAATCTCCTACATCTCCTGGATTGGCAGGCAGATTCTTTACCCTGTGCCACCCACCACTAATTGTTGCAATCAGGTTTGTGCAAAACAGGACATGCAGCACTTATTGGTGATGCTCCTGCAGAATTGACCACCAGGGCACAGGTGTCTGAGTCATAGTACCAGTGCCACAGGTGGGAGAAATTCCCCTGACTCCATTTCTATTTGAGCTGGAATGAACCCTTTGTTCATGGATCAGTTAAGGCTTTCACTTCACTGACTCCTGGTATAAACATGATCATATATGCCAACGTAAACCTAGACATAAGTGGCCAGCCTGAGGGTCTGGAACATATTTGCTTTAACTTTTTTACATTGTCATTGAAATAAAAGCACCGAATTTTTTAATTTCCATGGAGAAGCTACACACTCCCCAGAATGCAAGCACAGATACTTAGGCTCAGAGGGAAGAAGTCAAGCACAACAAACCCTCCAGAGAAAAGCGAGGTACTGGACCGACAGTCAACCTTCCCAGACAGAGTCATTTCACTAAAACCAAAACTGGTAGCCACCCTATCCTGGACTGATCAAGTTTAGACAAAGTCCCCTAGTGGCAGGGACAGGAAGGAAAAGTAAAGCCTTTGGTCTTCCCATATACACAGAAGTAATAAGGAAATAACTGTTAACACGCACACAAAAAATAAAAGTAAAAAAATTTTAAACTCAGTAACACAGAAATCATGGCACTAGAAAGAACATTTATGCATTCAACAAACATTTGTTGAGTATCTACTATGTCCCAAGCTGTCTGCACTTGGGGAAAGGTTCACAAATCTGAAAAAGAGACAGAGGACAAACAAACCATTGCAATGCAAAGTTTCTCAACCTAGGCACTATTGATACTTTAAGCCATATAATTCCAATTGTAGGGTGCTGTTCTCCACATTACAGAATATTTAGCAGCATCCCTGGCCTCCACCCACTAGATGGAAGTAGTAGCACCTTTCCCTCCCTAGTTGAGACACAAAAATGTCTTCAGACTTGTCATATATCCCCTGGGGGCAAGAGTGGCCCCAGTTAAGAACCACTGTTATAAAGCATAGTCAGTGCCTCATATGGTACAGAATATAGGCACGAGGGAAGGGAAGACTTCCCAAAGAAAATGACAGCTGAGCTGAGTTACTTAGTTATGACATGTATGTGAAGTGAGTGAAGTCACTCAGTCGTGTTCGACTCTTTGTGACCCCATGGACTGTAGCCTACCAGGCTCCTCCGTCCATGGGATTTTCCAGGCAATAGTACTGGAGTGGGTTGCCATTTCCTTCTCCAGGGGATCTTCCTGACCCAGGGATCGAACCCGGGTCTCCTGCATTGCAGACAGACCCTTTACCCTCTGAGCCATCAAAGACAAAGAGGTAAAGAGTTTTTCAGAAAGAGAGAAAGATTACTGGAAAAGACACAGTGGCATAAGAGAGTGCAATGTATTAAGAGAAGTAAAATAAATTAAATCTCTTTGTGAGGCAACACAATGCAGTGTTATGTGTTAAACACTTAGGAATAATACCTTTCAATGTTAGGCAAGAATAAAACTGAAAAAGGAAGTTTACTAAGGAAAATTTAAACATCAATTTAAAAGGAATATATACTACAGGATCCTAGATAGGGATATTATAAAAATTTGAATTTCTTCCTAATTAATGTATAATAAATAATATATTTAATTAATTGTATTATAATAATAATAAAACATATTGAGACCTTACTCTGCCCTAGGCATTGGTTCAAGAAATTAGCATATGTTAATTTATATTTTAAATCTAATTTGTGTGACTATATAAATTTACATAAATTACCTTATACTTACTTTAATTTTCACAACAACTCTATGAGGTAAGTATTGCTATTATCTCCATTTTATAGATGAGGAAACTGAAGCACAAAAGGGCTATAGAACTTTCCCAGTGACACTGTGATAGTAAGCGGCAGTTGAGAATTCAAACCCAGGCAGATTTTTTGCAGAGCCTAAGCCTGTAAGAATAATATTACAAGAATTCTAATCAAAATGCTAGTGAGAGTTTTCCCTTGGGAGCATGGTGAAGCGGTTATCTATAGGAAGAAGCAGATGAAATTAATTTTTAAATGTTTTTTAAGGATAATATTAATATAAAAGTACAGCATTAACTCTGCCAGATATTCAACCAAATTCTAAAGCTGTGATAATTAAAAGTGTGCTTTGTCCCAAAGATAGACACAGGTCAATGGAGCAAAGTTTAAAATTAGGAAGACATATATGTGAATTTAATATAGGTAGAGGAGGTTTTACAAAGCATGAGGAAAGGGAAAGGTAATTAATAAGTGCTGTAAAAACTATTGATTAGCTTTTTTGAGGGAAAAAAGTGAATCATAGACTACAAACCAAAATAGGTTCCAGATTAGTTAAATGTAAAGATACACAAAACACTTTTAAATTTTCTAAAATTCTAAAATAACTCTAGTATCATTTCTAAATGGGAAATAAATTCCCAAGCATAGAAAAGAACACTCATTTTACTACATCATTTAACAGATTTTTATTAAGCACCTATTTTGCACCAGGTACTGTGAACATGTAAATGGAAAACAGTGTATTTTTCTAAAACCACAAAAAAATTAATAAGCAAATATTCAATGTGAAAAGATTTTTTTAGTAACCATAACACTATATTAAGATCCTTAACAAATAATTCATGTAAGTTGATAGACAAAATGCCAAATTCCAGTAAATATATGAGAAAGAAGTGATAATTCACGAAAAAGAAAAACAAACACTCCACAAATATTTGTTTAAAAATTAGTTTCAAACTCATTAATAATCAAAGTAGTGCAAATTTAAACATGCGATCATGTATAACAACAAATTTGCAAAGCAGGTAAGGGTTTCAGTGAGGCAAGATCTTTCAAATGCTGTTGATGCTTCAAATGCTGTTTACTAGGAATAAAATTCATAGAAAAAAAGTCTGCCTCTACATAAAAAAATTTTTTTAAGATTTTTTTTAAAGCCTCATACCCTTTGACATCTTAATTCCTCTCTTAGGAATCTGTCCTAAAAGAGTAATCAGAAATACTGGCAAAAGAGTCATGTGAAAAATGCTCATCATCAACATTGTTTTTCATACAAACAAAAGACTGGGAGAGGGGTAAAGTCTAATTATCTAAGAATAGATGCTGTTTTGGTGAACAGCTACACTTCTATATGAAAGTGAAAGTGTTAGTCGCCCAGTTGTGTCCCTCTTTGTGATCCCATGGACTGTAGCCCATCAGGCTACTCTGTCAATGGAATTCTCCAGGCAAGAATACTGGGAGTGAGTAGCCATTCACTTCTCCAGGGGATCGTCCCGACCCAGGGATCAAACTACAATTTGCTGCATTGCAGGTGGATTCTTTACTGTCTGAGCCACCAAGGAGGTCCAGCATTACTATATAATGAAATACTAACATACTCATAGATTAAATATTAAATATATTAAACAATGTTTACAAAGTACTTTAATTGTATATGTATGCAATTAAGTGAAAAGAGAATAACATTAAATTGTATGATCTCTTAATTATGTAAAAAATATATACAGAGAATAGATTAAAAAGAAAGTATGCCAGATATTTTGTCTAAGGTTTAAAATTATGAGTAAGATTTGTTAACATTTTCCTGCTTCTAAATTTTCTATTATGAGCACCAAAAGGTAGAGTCAGAAGTTAAGACTATAAAGTGTGTTAATATTTTAAAAGAACAGAATCAATGGATATATCAATCATTTGTCTTGCTAACAATACTAATTTAACTCCTCCCATATTCCTAGCTATAATATTTTATATTGATATTTGACTGCCATATTGTCTAAATAGCATAGATATTGTTGTATTAATATTCCTATAACAACGTAAAAAAAAGTTAGGGGAAATGTTTTCTCCAATATCAGTAAAATAACATAAGCTCCTGAAAATGTACAACCTGAAATGGTAACACCATATTTAAAGTTGAATATAGGGAGGATTCCCCTCAAGAAGTCAGCAAAATTTTTTGCTTCATTGTAAAAGTGATTAAACAAAGTTGAAACAGACCCATTATTGTTGAACACAATGAGATCATGGATTGTTATCATTATTATTATATACTATTATAATCAGACCATGAACTGTCATTATCATTAGAGATACATTTAATATATTTTAACAAAGCCCATTGCCATAAACAAGGAAGCCAGATGTTCCTCTGCAGACCCCCAATTACTCTTTAGCAGTGACTGCTAAAGCAGCAGTCCACTCATTCTAGAGCACAGAAAACTCACCAGGAAGTGAAATATCCCATCTTCCACATGTTTTAAAGCATGTTAATACTTGTCAACCCACTCCAGAATTCTTGGCTGGAAAATTCCATGGACAAAGGAGCCATGGAGTCACAAAGAGTTGGACACGACTGAACTTGCACACACATAAACATACTTATTTCATATTTTTTAAAGTGTGTACACTTAGAATCCCTCTCTACTCATTTAATATTCTGCCTAAGTGGAGGGCGCTTTACTTTATCCTTTAAAACTAACTTTTCTTTTTTCCAAAAATATAAAGTCACTGTCACCATTTCAAAGAAAGAAAGCTTAATTCATTGTTACCTGAATATCTTTTTATTCTGTCTTGAAATTTTGCATAAAAACATTTTCATAGGAAAATGAGAGGGAAAACTGTCATGAATGAGACTAGGTAACTATAACCTTTTCTTTTTAATTTTGCCATTTTCAATCTACATTTGACTGGCCAATGATGGGGGTGAGGGTGTAAACAAATGTCATAAAATGAACAACTGGAAACCAAACTCTTATAAAGCTTTGTGAATAAAAAGCCTAACTTTTAATTGAAATAAGAGTGAAATGAGCTCTGTCCACAGAAACAGTGGCAGAATCATTCCTGAATTATTCCAACATTTTCCAATCTAATTGGTCGATCCCCGTCAACCAGCAGAGACCAGAGTCACTTCTAGCTGCCCCCTCCCCACCTTTTAGACTTGGCCTTGTAGCTCAGTTCAGGAGTTACAGAGCCACCAACAGGACTTCACCTAAGTCGTATAACTCTTGCATACTCTCTTCTTTGGGGTTTTCTGGTTCATTCTTCTTACCGTGCAAACCCTGATCAGAACCTAAAGCAAGATGTGCAGTTTAGGGGAGTGTTGCCTCCATTCAAATCAGAGGGGAGACCTTGCATATTTGCTTTCTGTGTTTGCTGGGAATAAAGCCGTGGGAGTGGTGACTGGGTGCACCCAAGATAACATTGAAACGTTCAGATGCACAGGCTTGTTTCCTGGAGAAAGCGTATAGGCTAGAGATTGGGGTATAGGTGTGCATGGGTGTGTATCAGGGCCTTGACATCCAGATTCAAAGAACGTCTCGCTAAAATGTGTCTGAATTCAGACGCCAGACACATACTACCCACAGGAAGTAGCAGGTCCATCAATTCTCTAATGTGATTCTAAAATCAAATTATGTAGACAAAACACACTCTCTGATCGCTGGCCAAGTCTCTGTTTTGGTGATTCCTGACATTTTGATCAACTGTAGTAAAGATTGTTCTGCAAAATGTAGAAGAGAACAGTGTATGACACCTGAAAGGGCTCTGAAGTGTTTCGGCTTACCCTGTCCACGTTACAGATGAAAACACTGTGACCCACATTAGTGGAGCCATTTGCCCCAGTCGCCCAGCACACAGCATGTTAGGCACAGGGTCAGGAGCAGATGGCCTCTCAGTAACCAGGTCAGGGTCTCTGGTCCAGCCTGCCTGTTTCCTCCTCATGGCCTTTTGTGGAACTTCTGTGTCTGCTTGCCACGTGGTCTTCATATGATTCCTGCGGGTGAAAGGGTGAGTTGTCCGTGAACACAATGCCCTGCTTCTTCCCATCCCAGATCCAATTCCTGCAGACCCAGAGTATAGCTGTAACATATGGCCGTCTGTTCTCAAGAGTGGGGACAACTCTGCCTGCCCCAGTCACTCTATATGGAAACAGAGAAAGAGTCCCAGACTAGAGGTTGAGATGGGACTTCCACCTTTGCCATCTTTTAAATTAAGCAGCTGTGGTGCAAGGCACTGGGGCAAGTACCTTAACCTCTTTGTACCTTGCTTGACTCACCATCCCCTCCCCCCAAAACTATGGGTGGGGAATAATTAATACCTGCTCTACCCATTTGTGTAAGATCAAAATGGAAAGATGTCAATGTAATGGTGGTTTACGAGTTGTGAAGAGAAAATGTCTTGGGTGAGACGGAGACTTCTGGAGCCGTCTGAGGTCAGTCAAACTGGTTTCCGGTGATGAACAGGGCCTCAAGGAAGGCTTGTGTGTGTGGTCGGGGGTGGAGGGACGCGAGTCTTAGCTACGCTTCTTCCCTCGGGGCAGACCCCGAGCCGGGCTGGGGCGGGGGTCCACTCAGACTGCCGCGCCCTCAAACCAACCGGGACTGTGCCGCTCCCCAGACAAGTGCCTCTTGGGGCTGCTTCTCTAACAAATGAAAAAATAATGTCCTTGAACCAAGAGTGAAACTGAACTATCTAAGGAAAACACTGTGAACAAACACAGAGGGCCGAGGAAAACCATCTGATCAGAGCAGCTCCCCGGGAGCACGGCAGGGAAAAAGGCGGCAGCTGGGCGGGAGGACGAGGAGCCGGACCATGTCCACCACCAGATGCCAAGTGGTGGGCTTCCTGCTGTCCATCCTGGGCCTGGCCGGCTGCATCGTTGCCACCGAGATGGACATGTGGAGCACCCAGGACCTATACGACAGCCCGGTCACCGCCGTGTTCCAGTATGAAGGGCTCTGGCGCAGTTGCGTGCAGCAGAGCTCAGGCTTCACCGAGTGCCGGCCCTACCTCACCATCCTGGGCCTGCCAGGTAGGCGTGGGCACAGGTGAGGCCGGGAGCCGGCTGCAGCTTTCACCGCAGCCAGGGGGGACCTTGGAGTTGGGCGCAGGGCAGGACTGTCACAGCACTGGCTCCCATCAGAGGTGTAAGAGGAGAAGTTGGCCCAGTGTCAAAAAGGGCTATGTAGACCTAGGGGAGAACATCCAAGGTTTTACACTCAAAGGAATCGCCAGTGAGGAAGCGGGTCATGAGAACAAGGGGGCTATGGTGAGGGCAGGCTCCTGATGCTAGAAGAGACAATATTTCTCAAGGAGAAAAGTAATCGTGTGCAGGTATGTGCGTGTGACTTGCTCTTGCCTGCACATACCTAGGGCTAGGTGGGATGGTGAATATTTTATCATTGAAAAAGTTTATCAGAAGTTAATATAATTTCATTACCAATTTGGTTAATTTTTCCTTTGAGAAGTCAGAGTCTCAGTCAGTGCCAGAAAGTATATATCACCTTTAAGTTACAAATATCCTTTCTCTGCATGTGTGTTGAGAGATTCTGGTGTGTACTCTTAGAAAACAATGCATGTCAAAATATAATTACAGAACTATAATAATTATAATGGTCTCAGAATATAAATATAATTATAAATGACATCCTTTCACCCCTGGAAATGATATCAGCTAAATCCTTGTTTCAATAGATAATTAGTTCAAATAGGAATCATAGGAACTTTGCATTCTAGATATTATGGGACTTCTACTTGATTTTTTAAAAAAAAAAGCAAAGAAGGAAATAAAAGGTTAGACTAATCAGTGGCCCCAAGGAGTGGCCCTGATGTGAGTTTGTTGAAGAAAGGAAAACAGGGCTAGGTTTTGCCTCTCTGAAACAAATACCTCTTGGACAGGTAGATGGGGATAAATTTGCAGGAAACTACAAGGCCTGTGAAGCCCTTGAAATTGAATTGTGAAAAGCAACTCAATTAATTATCTCCATTTGCAGAAAGAAATAGAAAGTGGGTGTCAGAGTAGAACTGGGGTGTTTATTCCATCTTTAGAAGACACTTGTATTGTGAAACAGACTGATCACTGACTGAGATCTGCTTAAAGCAGTAAGGGAGGCTGGCTGGAGGGAAGGAAGCCCCAGAGAGTTGCTGATGCTGCAGGGCAAAGGTCAGAAAGGAGGAGATGCAAGACCATGGATTGTTGAGTTGCTGCTGCTGCTGCTGCTGCTGCTAAGTTGCTTCAGTCGTGTCTGACTCTGTGCGACCCCCTAGACAGCAGCCCACCAGGCTCCCCTGTCCCTGGGATTCTCCAGGCAAGAACACTAGAGTGGGTTGCCATGTCCTTCTCTAATGCATGAAGTGCAAAAATGAAAGTGAAGTCGTTCAGTCATGTCCAACTCTTAGCAACCCCATGAACTACAGCTACCAGGCTCCTCCATCCATGAGATTTTCCAGGCAAGGGTACTGGAGTGGGTTGCCATTGCCTTCTCTAGTTGAGTTTCTAGCTACACCCAATTTTAACTATTAAATAAAAGAGTAAGAATGACCTTGTATTCAAAATTAAGGCATGACATTCCATGACTTCAGCTCAATTACCTCTTCCCAGGACCCCATCACACATTATCAATCTCTGGCTCATTCTGTATCTTTCCACATATGAGGATCCCAAATAGCCCCACTCTCCAGCATGGTCAGATCTCATTGCTACCACCCTCATTGTTTTTCCTGTTCTACTGAGGGATCCCATCATCCCTAAGTCCTCTCAGAATCTCTCTTCATCACCCATCAACAGTCTACTCTGCAGAACAAGATTCCCTCCCTCCCACCTGTCCAAGACCAGCCTCTCCACCAGGGCTCTGAGGGCCCTGCACCCTCTTGTGTGGCCACCCTGCTGATCAGCCCCTCCCCTTCTTGCCTCTTTCATCTTTCCTCCTCACTTACGCTTATATCATCTTTTCCTGGAAAACCTTCCTGATTCAGTGTTGTCAAGTTCTCTCTCTCCCTAGCTCACTGACAATCAAACTAAAAACAAAGTTTTTCTCCCATCCCTCCCCCCTCACTCTTAACCTCTCGCATTCCAGTTTCTATCCTTTATTCCTTAGAATGTTTGCTCTTTTGACGATGGCAGAAGGTCAGGCAGAATCTTTCAGTCACCAGCTTCCAGTTCTCTGCTCTCCTCTTCCTGGATATTTCAAGGCCCAAACACCTCCCATGGTCCCTCACTCTCAGCTTAACTAGGTTGTGACAGCCTGACACACACCTCCAGCGTTGCTCATCTTCCTTCCATGACCCATCTCTTACCAGCCTGCTGCCCCCAGCCCATGCTTCTTCCTTCACAGAGGGAACCCCTGCCCTGCCTGTCTGCGTCAGAACTGCATCCCACCAAAAGCCACAATAGCCATTTCCTGGGACTGAGTTTGTGGAAAAAGAGATACTTTAAATCACTAATCATGTGTGGCCATGGAGAAGAGTGTGGATTTAAGAGTAGCCAGTCCTCAATGCAGCAGGAGTGACTACAGTGCAAATTGGCATCTTGAAATACAATTATTTGTTTGATGACTTAAGATGTGGCTGACTGACTGAGGTAAGGGAAGAGTGGGAGGATTATTAAGAGGAAAAGACTAGGGGAAAAACTCAAAAGCTACAGGCAGGATCATAAGGCAATGAAGAAGCCAGAGGAGGCCAGAGGATGGCTTGTGGATACTTATGGGGCTCCCAAGGGGGTTGAAAGGATTAACATGAACCAGCCAGGACCCAGCTCCTAGAGAGGATGGAGCCACCAGAAACAGTTGCTGAAAACATAATCTTGAGCATGACAAAAGGCCTTGGGAAGAGATACCTGAAGCAGAGGAGCTGGGAGGAATGCCTGGAGGTAAAAATGGAAGGTTGCAGAGAGCTTAATTTTGACCTGGAACTCAGGGAGGAATATTATCCTCCTGCAGACAAGTAAGCCTTTAAGTGCTATAAAGGCATGCTTTAATCATCACAATCACTACTACCAATTATTCAATTCTTCTTTGCTCTTTACTTGCAAAAATCTCACTTCTCATTTATCTGATAAAACTGTATCACATTTAGTTGGAACTGACAGCCATAGAATAACTTAATTCCATTCATCTAGCTGTACTATACCTACAGAGAGGTGAATGAGGTAAATGGTGGTGGTACTAGGACTGTTTACCTGTATATTCCCAGTGCTGTATAGTTTATAGCCCAGGATTCTCTGCAGTGGATTCCAAACAACCAATGTAGTGTGCAATTCTCCAAAGACAGTGCCCAGAAATAAAAACAGCTGTGGTTTATTGGACTGCACAGAAACTCCAGTTTAATCTTCACAGTAATACAAGGAAATATGTATTAGCTTCATTTTTACAAAAGTAGAAACTGTGGCTCAGAGAGCATGGCAAGGTAACATGCCCAAGTTCCCACAGATAGAGGATGACAGAAGTAGGCTATGAACACACACTGAAAGACTTCCAAGTTGTGTCTTTTCCCTGCCCACACTCATTGCAGCTAGAAGGGGCTTCCTTATGGTTGAAAGGATTGGTCTAGGCTTGAGCACATAAGAGTAGAGGGTGCATTGGCACTCTGACCCATTGATAGTAATTTCATTAACAATGTACAATCAAGAATATTAAGTATAAAGATACTTATAAAAATACTAATTCCCATTTCCCCTCCCTGGAGACTGGAGACTATGGCAGGTAAAAGCAAAGGGCTGTCAATGGACAGGATGGAGAGGAGGCAAAAGCCTGGCAAACTCGTTTCTGGCCTCCATGACGGTATCAGAGTCAAGTGATGTTTTCTCTAACATGTTTGCAAATATTTGAACTGAATTTGCTGCTGTAGCAGGATCCTGTGGTTAGAAGCAGATGAATTGGGATCCAGGGCATAGCTTGGCCACCTATCCCTCTTGACCTGGCTTTCTCTAGGTCTGAATGCCTCACAGGAAGTCATTTGTGTAAACGTGCTCTGTGACCCATTATCTGGCTCTTTTTATTTTTTTGGCCTTACCTTGTGGCATCCAGAGATCTTAGTTGCCCAACCAGAGATTGAGCTCTCCCTGCTTTCATTTAAAGTGCTGAGTCTTAACCACTGGATCTTGTGAAAAGTCTCTACAAGATCTGGCTCTTGGCATCACTAAATCATTACTGTCATGTCTACACTGCCCAAAGCTCTCAGTTAGGATATTGATCTTCCAGGTTTTTTTCTTCTCCAAAATCAGATGCCTTTTATGAATCTAAATATCTAAAGTAAAGATTTATTTAGGGTCCTTTTTTTCTCCTTTCCCCCCTGTGCTCTGAGCTCTTCACTGATTCTCAGTACCATCGCAGGCATTGAAGGTCTTGATTTTTTTTCACACAACTTCCCCTTTACCACCTCAATGTGCAAAAACAACAGCTACCAGAGCACTAGGGGGTTTCCTATCAACCTGTCAATCATATTGACACACACAGCAATGGGGATATTTAAGGAAACCATATTTAACCCAGAGAACAGTGTCACAAGATCTGAAATCCATAAGGAAAAAAATATGAAACTGCTCTTATGTATCCTTTCAAAAGGAGCTATCTTGTTTATTTCCTCTTACTACTAGCTAATGTTTCACATAAAGTCTAGCACTCCTGATGCTGTGAAACCAGCTTGTCTTTCCTCAATGTCCAGTGGAAGAAATTGACCCTGAAAGGTAGAGCTAGTATAAGTTGGTTGTAAAATTGAAATGAGATCTGGAGGAACCTCTTGGATTTGAGTTAAACTGCTTTCCCTTCCTTCAAGAAAGAGACATGTTTTAGCACAAACGTGATTTTTTAAGTATGTGGACAAATATCTGATGTGTACACATTATGGCACATCTGAAGGAGATTCCACAAGGAACTGAGAACACATCTACAAAACTCAAGAGAATAAAAGGTACCTTGAGTGTAAAAGGAGGCTGTTGCTCTGACTTCTTGTTTCTCAAAGCTATGTAGACTATCAGGACGCCTCCTCAGCTTGTGGTTGTAGAGGTTGTTACCATGGGTTTTTTTTTTAATGTTTATTTATTTACTTGGCTGCACTGGGTCTTAGCTGCGGTACTTGGAATCTTCAATCTTCACTGCAGCTTGCAGGATCTTTAGTTGCAGCATGCAAACTCTTAGTTGCAACACATATGCCAGAGAAACGGCTAAGTCACTTCAGTCGTGTCCGACTCTTTGGAAACCTATGGACTGTAACCCCCCAGGTTCCTCTGTTCATAGGATTCTCCAGGCAAGAATATTGGAGTAAGTTGCCATTCCCTTCTCCAGGGGATCTTCTGGACCCAGGATCGAACCCATGTCTCTTATATCTCCTGCATTGGCAGGCAAGTTCTTTACCACTTGTACCACCTGGGAAGCCCCTGGGATCTTCAATCTTCATTGAAAATTGGTATCTAATTCCAAATGTAGAACATGCAATATCTAATTAGAATATATCATATCTAATTCCTGACCAGGGATCGAACCTGGGCCCCTGCATTGGGAGCATGGAGTCTTAGCCACTGGACCACCAAAGAAGTCCCAAGGTTGTTAATTTGATAGCAGGGGCATCACACCCTAGCATGAACTGGTCAGTGGTGGGGCATCATTTCTTTGTGGGAACATACATGGTCAGAGTTATGTAGTTGGAGCCCACCTTAGAGTTGAAAAGGCAATAGGACAGAACCCACCTATGCTGCATCAGCCTGCTCATTGCCCACTTTCCCTGATCTCCTCCCTACGTTGGTCCAGGCCTTTCTGTTCCTCCTCTTCTCAAATCTTCTTCTACTCCTGCCCTTCACGCTCTCACACGTGGCTTTTTCAAATCCTCAACTGTATTTTATCAAATGAAAGGATTCAGGTTTGTACACGGTTAGTACAAGCCAAAGTCACGTAGAGTTGGAGAGAGATAACTACTCTTTTCAATTGTCTTATTTTTAATTAATTTTTATACAATTGTTAAAGATTACTTTCCATTTACAGTTATTACTGAGTGTTGGCTACATTCCTCGCATTGTACCCTACATCCTGGTAGCCTATTTACATCTTCCACTCCTCTACCCCTATATTACCCCTCGTCAGTCCCCACTGGTAACTACTACTTTATTCTCTATGGAAAAATAGCTTCTTTTTAGGGAAGGGGAAGAAACTGAATCTTACAGATCCTGACTTAGTTCTATGCTGGGACCAAACAGCATCTGATCCTCACAACATTTCTTTGCAAGAAATCTCTATCCCACTCCAGAGTTGGGGAGACTTGTCTTCTGTGAGGTTAAAAGACTTGCCTAACGACACTCACTTGATATCATGAAGTCTGTGGGATCTCATGAGATGCATAGGACCTCCATATGGGTTCCCCAGGATCTCTGGAGAATCGAGGCCCTCCCACCTTGTTCTGAAGGCCTTTCCTCTAAGGTCTGACCTCAGACTTCCCTCTTCTGGGATCCCCCTCTTTGGACTCTTTTACCAGACCTACCTGCCTCCAATCTAAGGCCAAGCTATGCATGAAGATATGAGTCATCTCCCCTCCCCATCCCAACAAAGACTCCATGTCCAGGCTTTGGCACTTGGTGACTTGCTGTCTCATCAGCCGCACCCCCACCCTCCAGCCAGCTCAATGATATCAGCTGCTAGAAACTCTTTCCTCTCAACTCCCCATTCTGAGCACCTCCTCCTAAGCCCTCTTGATTATTAAGCCCCCAGATTATTCCTTGCAGCTTTATGTCACTGAACAATTAAATGAAAGTTCCTAGGGATCAGGGCAAAGCATAAATATTTATCTAAAAGTTTCCCCAGGAGATGCTAAGGTACAGCCAGGATTGGGAACCATGTCCAGAAACACCTTGCCTGTCAGTTCATAGCGACTTTGGGAGAATAAGATATATAGCAACAGGGAAGGAACATTCAGTTCCCATTTTTCTGTTTGCTTCTGTCAGCTCTGAATCCTGCCCACCCTTCAGCTCTGATAATATGTCTTTGTTCATTGGAAAGAATGCTATAGTCACACCTTTAGTCAGGGAATCAGTCTACAGAGCCAGCTGACTCACCTGTTTATCAGCTGATAAGCCTATGCCTCTTGCTCAGAATATCAAATAAGACAGAGTAGCTAAAAGAGAAATGTACCTCCTTTGGGAACCATTTCTCTGGTTGTGTATGTAAGAAGAAGGATTAGACTCCTGGATGGTAGAGTCTTCCAGATGGAAAGGAAGTTCCAGTCACCAACGTGTTCCTCCATGGTCATTACTAAACAGAGGGAATCTAGCAGTGAGTAGTAGAGAACATTGTCCCTCCCTCTGGCAACTGCCCCCATCACAGCCCCCACCCTCAGAAGAACCCCTCCCCAAAGGGTCTCCAAAGTAAGGAGCTTAATTCATCCATCCAGGTTCAGAGTTTTGGCTCTGACAGTGGTTCCACAAAATATAAGTGGTAGGAGTAAGCTAATCCTATCCATAGAAGGAGATTCTAAATATAAAAAGGAGCTCAAAGTCATGGTGGACCTGATTCAAAGCAGGTACCAGTGTTGATCAGAAATCCAGAAATCAAGAGCAAGCAGAAAAGAAATAAGGTCTTATTTCTGACCTTAACCTGACCCAGCAGAGGCAAGAGGGCATCTAAGAGCCTGAGGCAAAGGCTGGCCAAAACAGGCTGACTGGGCCTCCGGTACCCAAGGGCTCCTGTGGCACACGCAGCAGCAGCTGCTGTCCACATCAGGCAAGACCAGAGCTTTTATTAATACCTCCCACCAGCCAATAAGGCCGGGGTAGACCACATATCTCAGCCACAGCAATAGTCACAGCATGTATGTGATACATTTTTGAGACTAAATACTAGAACCACTCAATTGAAAGAGATTCAGCGACACCATCCCTGCTCAGGATAAATATTATGTTCATAGACTGAGGAAGGGACATTCCTTATTCTACTTTGTTAATATTGTCTGGTTCGTTGGTTGGTTGGTTAGTTGGTTGATTGAGTTTTGGTTGTTTTAACCAGATGCCTTGCCAGGTGCTTCCCAAAATGGAAAAAAGATTTTGTTCTCTGAATGGCTTAAGGTTTAAGATATCCAAACGAGAGCAGTTATTACAACTTCAAATAGGCTTTTGAGTATATTAGAAGTTCATAAAAGGCCATGGGGACAAGATAGAAGGAAAGTCAAAGTCTCTTCCTCCTTCCATATGTCTGGTTTTCTGGTAGCAACATCCAAAAACAGAAGAGCCCTAAGGGTATTTCCTGAAGTCTGGGGATTCCCCACAAATGTCCTCTCCTGAACTAACCTTCTTGAACCACAGTTTTGAAGCTTAATTGTGTGTGTCTGTGTCTGTGTGTCTGTGTCTGTGTGAAAGAGAACTAGAAACACACAATGAGTAAAGTCAGAAAGTGGTTCCGTTATGATTTCTTAGCCAAGGTACTTCCAAGGTGAAAAGACATTTAAGGTTCAGTATTTCCAATGGAAATATAATCTTCCCAGCTTGTAAACCGCTTGAAGACAGTGATTACTTCTCATGAAATTGTATTCCTCATACAGCACCTGGGAAAGAGCTTGGCAGAGAATTTGAGCTTAAAAAATTCTTGATGAATAAATGAATGCATTCGTGGATGGGTGCATGAATCTGTTAACATATGACTATGAGAGTATATCAACATGCTTAGTGAATACACAAAGGTGTAAATGAATACATGAGTAGATGACGCATGCTTGCATTTGCCAGTGAAGGAATGTATGGGGTGTTTGTTCCCAGTATGTGTGAGGCCAACAAAGCCATTGGGCAAGGCATTGGGAAACAGAGGTAACATGCTAGAGCCCTGTTAAGGAGTAGATCCATAGGCTATTCTTAAACCCTCATGAGTTCTTTTCAGCTTCCTGAGGTCACCATGACACTAGCATCAGAAAGGTGCAAGCCCAAGGTGCCAATGTTCATCAGTTCTCCCAGGAGTGAATGGTCAGATCCTAGAGGATTGATCCATACTGTAAACCAACACATTTACCCTGGGAATATAGTTGTTAACAGGACCAAGATTGATGATGGATCCCTATAGACATCTCTTCCCAGCAAGGAAGCAAAGTTAAAATCATGAGTTTTCTTAGGGAGAAGAATCAAGGGAATGGAGGTCAATGGCATAGAACTAGAGAATCTGGTTTCCATTGTCTCCCTACCTGGTGAGAAAGTTCCCAGGGCTCCATTCCTCAGACACAGCAGAAGGCTCTTTAATGAATTCTGCATGATGTACCTCTCCTCTTTTCAGTATCTTTCATTGATTGCCAATTCTCCCATCATGACAAATTGCTTCATGATACACATCTTAGAGTGAATAAGCAAGCAGTTCCATGGATATTGGCCATATCTGAGATGGAAATCTTTGCAAAGAGATTGGAAAGAATTTCTCCCAGGGCTTCCTGGTCTTGAGAGTCACATTTATAAATACTCTCCTGGGGCAGGTAATTCCCTGAGATGACTTTTGGAGAATATTCCTTTATACACTCTTAGCATCCATTTCAGAGGATGACATTTTATGGCCAAGTCTCCAAGTTTGAAGGATACATTCTATTAGAAGTTTACAGAACCCTATACCTTGCTGGCAGCCAGAACTCTGCCTGTTTTTCCAGGATAAAGTACCTCAGAGCAACGTACTGTGATGGGAAAATAACTATTTTGAGACAGCTCCAGGTTTGCCCCCCAGCTCTGCTTTTCCTTTGATATGTGTGTCTGGGCAGGTTATTTAACCTCTGAGTTTCGATTTCTTTAAATAATATTACCTACATTGTAGGGTTTTTAAAATATGGATTCAGTTTTTTAATGTCTGAAAAGTCTCTAATAGTGTTCAATTAAAAGTAGCAATTGGCTATGACCACTTGGATAGGACAGAGCTCTCTGCTTTGCTTCATGTGGTTCTTCAGTTCTGTTCGACCAGAATTACCCACCCTAGTGGCCTCTCCCTCTAGAAGACACAAGAACTCATTTGTCTTCCTTTTATAAAGTTCATTATGCTTGTAGTGAACATGTTTGATGACCATCTTTCCCCACTTTGGCATAAGCTCCATGAGGGCAGAGACCTGTTAATTATTGTCATCCCTATGTCTAGTCATGGGAGGGGGGGTTCATTCAGTAAAAACCTGTTGCTAAGACTCACTGCACTTTAAGGAGGCACTAGAAACCACTTTAGAAGTGTCTGGAGGGGAGGTCATTGCAAGAGAGTCCCCAGAGGACAAAGAACTTCCACTGATTCCTGGAAAGGGAACTGCTGATAAACTGTGGTTGTGCTGAAAGACCTGAGATTGATATAATCAACAGCTCACCATGACCTTAATAGTCCCTTTGGGAAGAGGCAATGATACAGTGCCCTTGGTATATCATCTGGTGACTTTGCTTCATTATAGGCTATAAATTAAATTGAGTTTTCTGGAAGTGGACACAACTCTATGAAGCACTGAGCCCCTGTGAAAAGACTAGAGAAGAAAGATGTTTGAACTGGAAGATAAAGCAACCCAGTTTTACTATAAGCTCTATCAACAATTTTTTTCTGTCGATAATATTTAATGTCACCTTAGTCAAGCCATTTCCCCTTCTTGGAACACAGATTATCAGGTTTTAAAATGAGGAGATGAAATATTAGTAATTAATATTCTTAATAGCTAAATTCCCTTGACCCTCCCAGCTCCAATAGTCCATAGTTTTCTCATTCTATAGACATCTGCATGCATGTTTTTCATCAATCAGGGGAGTTTAAGTGATGGTTTTGCACTTTCCACAATTTTGTATCTCCTAACAATGACAAGGTTCACAGTTTCTGGACTTTCTCTGTCTCAGAAGTTTGGTATTGGTTGGTTGTAGTTTCTCAGTGGTATTAAACCAGAGCCTAATCAATCTGGCTGAGGTGGTCTTATCTGTCTGCTGTGTCCCGTCCCTTGTCCCACAGCCATGCTGCAGGCCGTGCGAGCCCTGATGATCGTGGGCATCGTCCTGAGCGTCATTGGCCTCCTGGTGGCCGTCTTTGCCCTAAAGTGCATCCGTATTGGCAACATGGATGACTCCGCCAAAGCAAAAATGACACTCACCTCCGGGATCATGTTCATCATCGCAGGTAAACAAGGAGCCTGGGGATCCCTCTCTCAGATGCACATCCAGGAATGTCAAAGCAAAATCATTCTGGCAGAGAAAACACAGCTTCTCCCTGCTGGGAATAGTCTGAACATGGGTAAAAGCTTTACACACTGGGCTTCAAGATCTGAAATTAAGTCTCAATTACACTCTACAGATTACCACAAGTGCTGAGATCCCTCTTAGCTGCCAGCCTCGCCTCATTATAGGAGATTCTCAACTCTAAGGTAGTCACGTGATTCTATCCCTAAAGGCATTATTCTGTTGAGACTTTAAAAAATGATTATAAGGGAAGAGCCCTTGACATTGTCAGAGGACCAGATTCCAAATATTAATATTTGTACTATTGACCCCTTGTCCTGAGATGGAAAATCTCTTTCTGCACACACACCCATCCTTCCACAAGTAGAGATAAGAGACAGTCCAACTCATAGTGAGAATTCAGTAATCAGTGCTTGAACTGACCATTCTGGTATAGGAATGGAGTATTCTGCAACCTGCCCATCTAAACTCATGTAAGCATACACTGTCTCACAAACAATGTGATCCCTTTAAAGCTGACTCCAGAGTTTTCTTCTTTGCTTGCAGGTCTCTGTGCAATTGCTGGAGTGTCTGTGTTTGCCAACATGCTGGTTACTAACTTCTGGATGTCCACAGCCAGCATGTACACCAGCATGGGGGGGATGGTGCAGACTGTTCAGACCAGGTAACCTCCCTAATCTAGACTCAGTATTTCTCAGTGAACATTGTTGTAAAAATCCGATTAAGCACATATGCCTAATGTGACTGTCAGCGCCTGAAATAGCAAAAATTTATCAGAGGCAACCATGCCATATCATAAATCAACAACGATCTGTAAATTCATAAACTTCATTTCAGTGAAATATCCTTGGTGATATGACTTGAGGCTGATCTGACATTTCCATTGAAATATAGCGACAGTTCACAGTATTTATCTAACACTCATACACAGGCCTCATTGTGGTGGCAATGAAACAGGCACTGTTAACCCAAGCATGTAAATGAGCATCACCCCACATCTCCAGTCAGTGACAGGAACCCAGCTAGGGACAGGGGAAAGCTAGAATAGAAATGAGTGAGGTGTAATATAGGTGAAAAAGTGATGTTTCTTCCTCGTATGGCTGCTCTTTCTCTCATTCATTAACTCATTCATTCTACAAATGTATCAACCACCTGCTGTGGGCCAGGAATCATTCTGAGTTCTTGGAATAACAACAAAGTCCTCGTTCTCATGGGGGTCACAGCCTAACAGAGGGAGATGAAACCTCACTGTAATTTGGTGTTGCAAGCAGAGTAGAACTTTTCAAAGATGCAAGAGGAATTCCAACACCTGTATTCATTTAGCCACTTCAAAGGAATGTATTTCATAGCAAGAAGCAGCAGCAAATTCCTGAAGGAGAAAGATCTTTTTCTAGGAGAGTCATGTAAATATTATACCTAAGTGACCCATCATCTCTGGAGTGGATACGCTTGGTACTTCTCCAGCAACACCATCGTGGAAGACAGATGAATGTGAGCATGTGATAAATCCATTACTCTCTGGCTCCCTGGAACTCCATTCACCATGTGTGTTCCTGTGTTGTTTTGAGAATGGGAAAGATATGATCCCCATAAGGTGCCCTCATCCTCCTTTACAGTCCTCCCATGGTCTCTTGACTACAAGGACAACTAAGAAGCATGCTGATCAACTCATCCTGGTTTCCCTGGGTGGTTGTTTTTGTTGTTCAGTCACTAAGTCATATCTGACTCTCTGAGACCCCATGGACTGCAGCTTGCCAGTCTTCCCTGTCCTTCACCATCTCCCAGAGCTTGCTCAAACTCAAGTCCATTAAGTCAGTGATGCCATCCAACAAGCTCACCCACTTCTCCTGCCTTCAATCTTTCCCAGCATCAGGGTCTTTCCCAACCAATCTGCTCTTTGCATCAGGTGGCCAAAGTATTGGGACTTCAGCTTCAGCATCAATCCTTCCAATGAACATTCAGGGTTGATTTCCTTTAGGATTGACTGGTTTGATCTCCTTGCTTCCCAAAGGACCCTCAAGAGTCTTCTCCAGCACCACAATTCAAAAGCATCAATTCTTAGGCACTCAGCCTTCTTTATGATCCAACTCTCACATAACTACTGGAAAAACTATAGCCTTGACTATATGGATCATGTAGGTCCATATAGTCAAGGCTATATGCAAGAGGTTATAAAAAGCAAGAGGTCTCTGCCTTTTATATGGACCTTTGTCAGCGAGGTCCATATAATCAAGGCTATATGCAAGAGGCTATAAAAAGCAAGAGATCTCTGCTTTTTATACACTGTCTAGGTTTGTCATAGCTTTTCTTCCAAGGAGGAAGCATCTTTTAATTTCATGGCTGCAGTCACTGTCCATAGTGATTTTGGAGCCCAAGAAAGTAAAGTCTGTCACTGTTTTCCTGGGACTTACCCAGTTTTAGCCCTGATAGGCCCAGATCCTTGGAAACTTCTCTGTCACGGGCAAATCAGGATGGTTGGTCACCCTACTTAGAAAAGCCCACCTTGTCTGCAGTGTCTGGATGCCCAGTGTCAGTGCCCCTGCCTGGAAAAGTCACCCACTACCGGGGATCCAGGGCTAATGCCCACCATTGCTCTCTTACATTATCTCCTTAGAACCTGCCCATGTCTCTTGGACAGGTAACTTCAGAGATTTTTGTTCTCAGATAATCCTGTTTGGATATAATTGACAAGGAGGAAGGTCACCAGTTTTACAGTCAGACCTCCACAGGTTAGAATTTAATGTGGGCTGGAACAGAAGCAGCATGAGGGTATGGTCAGTATCTATCTTGTTCATCCCTCTGTTCCAGTGCCAGGCAGTAGGAGGCACACAGTAGGAGATCAATAAATACTTGTTGACCAAGTAAGTAAAGAAATGAATGAAGAAATGAATGGTCTCTTCACATTAGGTCTTTCAAAAAACAGCATCCATGCTCCTACTGGCGTGGATGGTTACCAGGGTTACTTGAGTTAGAGATGATGAAAGCTTCTTGGTCCACAGTAAGAACTCAAGAGACCAAAATTCCTTCTGAAATAATAACTTGAGACTGATCTCATATCGCTCAAACTTCCCTTACCAAACCTTCAAGACACTTCCCTTTGCCAATAGGAAAGAAGTAGAATTTTCCTGAGGTGTTTGAAATTAGAGACTCACAGTGAATTCTATGCCTGAGTGATGTTAAGGGCATAAGAATCTCACAACTGTTTTGCTGAGTAGCTTCAGTTCCAATTCTGATCTCAGAGCACCTGATTCAGTGTGACCCAAAGGACTGTGTGTTCAGGGGTGGGCTGGAGTAGGTGGAATCCGAAAGTAGGGATAGAGAGGATGAGCATGGCCAGGTTCACAGGGTAGAGCCTGGGCAGTTGAGTCAGCCACATTCATAGCCACTGTCTCCCCACCCAGGTACACCTTTGGTGCAGCTCTGTTCGTCGGGTGGGTTGCTGGAGGCCTCACGCTGATTGGGGGTGTGCTGATGTGCATCGCTTGCCGGGGTCTGGCCCCCGAGGAAACCAAGTGAGTCTCCCCATCCCAATGTAATCAGATATTTGATCCAAGTCCATTTTAACATATCATTTGCAGTCAGAACGATCAGCGTATGTATACAGAAGAATGCTATTGACAAAAGGATCGTGAACCTTATCTTTTATGGGGAAGCCTAAAGAACAGAACAGGAATATGTCAGCCTGAGCAAATTTAGAAGTGACGCTATCAAAGGAAAAACGAAACAGCCCTCTAGGCTGTCCCCCAACTCCAGTACTCTCATAAGTCGATGATTCTCAGCTGGGAGCAATTGTACCCACCTCCCCACCTCTCCCCACCCCCTACCCCTGCCCTGGTCCCCAGGAGATATTTGGCAACATCTAAAGACTCTCGATTGTTACAGCTCTGGAGTGGAGGGTTGAGTGATACTGAAATCTGGTGGGTGGAGGCCAGGGATACTGCTAAACATCCTGCCAAGCACAGGACAGGCCCCTACACCAAAGATTTTCAGTTTCAGAACATTAATAACACTGTTGCTGAGAACATCTATTGTACTTTTCTCACTGGGACTGGGATTGGGAGACCTGGCTTCATCTGGTTCTCCTGCTTACCAGTCCGGGGACCCCTAGCCAGTCATCTGCCTTCTCGGAGCCTTTGTTACCTCATCCACATACTGAGCAGATTAGCAGAGATGGATTGCTCATATGTACTGATCAGCTTACAAATTCTATGATTCTTTGGCATAACCATGTTCCCCTGCACATAGTTTCTGGTTCAGCTTCATCTGAATTGATGAACAGATGGAACTCACTGGTCACTAATCCCCAACTCTAATACGAAGCAAGAAATTCTGCTCCACTGCAGAGGCTGAAAAGCCAGTGTCTCAAAGCCCAAAACAGCGGCTGTCTCAGTTTACCTAGGACTAAGGGTTTCCTGGGACACTGGACTTTCAGTGCTAAAAATCAGACATCCTAGAGAAAATGGGTAATTTGTCCTGCTACCAAATACATCTCTAGTTGCTCATAGAGTGTTTCTTTTTCTTTCAGCTACAAAGCCGTCTCTTACCACGCCTCAGGCCACAACGTCGCCTACAGGCCTGGAGGTTTCAAAGCCAGCACTGGCTTTGAGTCCAACACCAGAAACAAGAAGATATATGATGGGGGTGCCCGCACAGAGGATGAGGGACAGTCTCATCCTTCCAAGTATGACTACGTGTAGCCCTCCCCCCAAGTTACCCGGGCAGGGGCAGAAGAAACCCCTCGAGATCTCACCCCAAAACAAGGAATTCTACCTTGATTTCCCATAGCTTTTGACTCACAGTTGGAAGTTAGAAAGCCTTGTTTTTCCCTGTGGTGAGGCCAGATGGTCTTGGCTACATGCCTCTGTCTCTAACTGTTCCATCACAAAACAGCTGAGTTATCATATGGCACTAGAGGCTAGAGCCCACATCTGCCAGTCCTCTTATCTTTTTTTTGACATAAGCTTTTTAATCTGATGATAGAATATGGTTTGAATTCCTATCAATCACTTAGATCACTTAGGCAAAATGTCTGTCCTCCTTCTAGCTGACAGCCCATTGATGATCTATTTCCCAGCCCATCCCTCAGAACAATTCTGAAAGGAAAAAATGAGTCAATCAAAAGATACCATTTTCTACTATTTCATTTTTGCCTCCCCTTCCACCCCCAGCCCTCACTTGGCTACTAACAAACACTGCTTGAAGAAGAGATAGGGAGAGGGGGAAATATTTATCATATCTGCAGTTCATTATCTGAGTTTTCTTACACTGTGATCTTAAACATTACTTGGGCCAAAGTGATTTCACTTGGAGGAAACCAACATTTCCACCTCTGCTAATATCTGCTGGACTCCCCACTGCATGTCCTCTTTCTGTCACAGGCCAGAAAGTCTCTGGAGGAACAAGAAAAGGATTTTTTCTTTTTCCTTTTTATTTTTTTGTAATCTAAATATATTTGGTATTCTAAATATAGTTAGAATAAATAATGTATTAGTGAAATGATACAGTGTCTCTGTGAATTAGCCTCACCCCTGCACATGAATAGAAGAAAACGAAAAAATAATTGCTTTGATGTTGTCTGTATTGTACTTGGTAAAATCACATTGAAGTCTGAATTTCATGAAATGCTCGCTGATCCTATTTCTTTCCCTTTGAGGTCTCCTGGACTCTGGTTATGGATGATAGAATCAGTGTAATCCATGTAAAAACCAAATAATGGGACACAGCAGGTCCTAGGAAGTGAGTTGAAACTAGTTCTATTTTGAAATGTGATGAGCCTGAATATAATGCTTCCCAGTGACATGCAGCCACACTCACAAGCCTACAGGCCGCTGAGAGTTGAGGGTAGCACTTACTTGCTGTTCCCTGAATTCACCTCCACTGGTTGGACCATTAGATGTTCAAGAACTCTCTGCAGCGACCCACCTTCCCTGCATTTGTGTCACTGCTGCCAAAAGCCTAACCTCCTTCCTCCAGGCCACCAGCATCCCATCCCAGCACCAGAGCCAGAACAGGCCCCCCAGGGAACTGTGGTAAGGGTACTCTCTCAAAACTACCTAGTCAGGCAGCGGCACTGCCACTGAGGGAATCTGACCAGTGGGTTATTATTTGAGGGGGTGGGGGAGGAAGCCCTCATGCCAATAGTGCATGTGAAAGTGGCATCCAAGGAAATAAGGAATATTCCTAGGCGTCTTCAGGACTGAAAGACTATGTTCAGGGGAACTCCAGACCATGGCCCATTAAACAGAGAGGAATCATGTTCACCAAGAACCCAAAGAGTCAACCCAGAGACCCTACTCACTGAGCCATGCATGCACGTGTTCTCAGTTGCTTCAGGCGTGTCTGACTCTTTGCAATCCCATGAACTGTAACCTCCCCAGACTCCTCTGTCCATGGGATTCTCCAGGCAAGAATACTGGAGTGGGTTGCCATTCCCTCTTCCAGGGAACCTTCCCAACCCAGGGATCAAACCCGGGTCTCCTGCATTGCAGGCAGATTCTTTACCACTGAGCCACTGGAGAAGCCCTCTCACTGAGACAGCAGTGTTTAAAGACCAAATCAGTACTCATGAAACTCTAAGATGGGATAAAGAATGGACAAATAAAAGCAGGATGGACCTAGAGATGATCATACTAAGTGAAGTAAGCCAGAGAAAGACAAATATCATATTCTGAAAAAATGATACAAATGAACTTATTTACAAAACAAAAACAGACTCAGGCTTAGAGAAAGAATTCATGGTTACCAGAAGGGCAGGGTTGAGGGAGGGATAGACTGGGAGTTTGGGATTGACTTGTACACACTGCTATCTTTAAAACAGATAACCAAAATGACCTATTGTAAAAAAAAAAAAAAATTTAAAAATTTAAAAAATTAAATCAGCAAATGCATGCACACCAAAAAAGTAGGGGTTGGGAGAGAAAAAGCTGAGCAATGTAAGAAATGGAGATTGTTCAGAGTCTTCAGGGTTGGCATTGAAGGCCATGGGCGCAATCAATTCTCTCTCCCAAAAAGGGCAGAGTCTTGGTCAGTTCTGAGGCCCTGAGGTGTGGCTCTTTAATTAGCATGTTCTCTATCAACACTGAATTGTTTGAAAGCCTCCATGTAGTTACAGTATGGTTTGTAATTTTTTTTGTTGCTCTGTCTTATTGTATATTCATTTGAGTATTGACCTGCATGTTTTGTTACTTAAATATTAAAGATACTGTTATCTCACTTTCGAACAGCTTCTGCTCTTTTTCCCTAAGCTTCAGAGAGTGGAGTTAAGAGCCTCAGCACCTCAAAGCTGAGCGCATCTCCCTGGGGTGTTCTGTTTGCAGAATCCATGTCTTCTCCGCAGCAGCCGGGCTGCCTGGAGGTCGGCCAGGTCTGCCCCAGTCCAGTTAGTAGTTTCTGAAGTTTGGGAAGCCTGAATGAAAAGGGATTCCCAGAGCTGCCAGGCATGCAGCATGGGTCCAAAAACCAAGATTAGCTTGTCTGACCCTGAGTGCACCAGCCTGGATGTCTAATGTCATCAATCAGCCTTGGAGCTAGTAAAACAAGACACCCAGTGCCTGTGCCCTGATGACATCAAGGGCTGGCTTGACCAGCTCAGTTAGCTGTACTCACTGAGGCTGCAGCAGTCTTTGGGAACAACATGAATCAGAACAGCCCAACCCGTAATTCAGGTCGCATCAATTCCCAGCTGTGTTAGCTTGAGCAAAGCGCTTAACCTTTCAGAATCTCAGTTTCCTTATCTATAGAATAGAAATAATAAGGCTAATGGAATAATGTAAGTAAAGGGTCTATTTAAGTGAAAACATCTGACTTGAACAACTTTAAGACAAACAGGGCCTTGTCTTGCATAGCTAGGATATGAGGCCAGGGTAGGTTTCAGGCACAGCTGGATCAAGGGGTAGGATCAAGACTCTACCTTTTTCTGCCCTCATCTCACATCTGCTTTCCTGTCAGTTGGTGTGCTTCTCAGGCAGCCTGCCCCCATAGGCTAGCAGTGATGGATCTTATTTCCAGGCATAGGCCATCTTTCAGCTAGGGAAACTTGCCAAACTTTCCTGATATCTGTAGGAGAAAAAAGTCCTGATAAAACTCACTGGACTGTTTGAGTCATGCATCCACCCTTAAACCTCTTCCTATAACCAGAGCAATGGTATTTAGCTTAAATAAGCCTGGGTCCCTCAGTCAAAATATAGAGATTTAACAGATTCATCACTTGCCTCACAACCCGCCTGCAAGGCAGGAGATGCAGGAGACACAGGTTTGACCCCTGGGTTGGGAAGATCCCCTGGAGGAGGAAATGGCAGCCCGTTCCAGTATTCTTGCCTGGAGCATCCCATGGAGGGATTGTGGGAGCCAGGTGGACTACAGTTCATAGGGTCACAAAGAGTCAGACGTGACTGAAGCGACTGAGCTCACATGCACAAAGACTGTACTCTAGGCACCCAGAGTCCCTAGCAATCAGACACTTTCTGCTTTGGCTCATTTTTTAGCCCCTTTGGTTGAACCTGAGCTCCAAGGAAAGCCTCAGAGGCACAACCTCTGAACCTCTCTGACCATTTACCAAACAGCACAGTATTTACAGTACAGAGAGGGAAGGTCTGGCGGACCAGTTTTAATCTCATGGGAAACTGATAATTATAACCTAAAAATGACCAAAAAAATATAAAAACCTTCACATTCAATTTTTAAACAAGTAGGATTACCAAACTGGATAGTAGAAAACTAAGATTAGGGACATTTTGAAGACTCTGTGTAAAAACAGAGTGTTAAGTCACAATGTACATGCTTAAAATATGCCTCATCACTGTTACCCATAAAAATCCCTGAGGAATCCTGAGGAGGATGTGAGAGTTGGACTGTGAAGAAAGCTGAGCACTGAAGAATTGATGCTTTTGAACTGTGATGTTGGAGAAGACTCTTGAGAGTCCCTTGGACTGCAAGGAGATTCAACCAGTCCATGCTAAAGGAGATCAGTCCTGGGTGTTCCTTGGAAGGACTGATGCTAAAGCTGTAATTCCAATACTTTGGCCAGCTCATGCAAAGAGTTGACTCACTGGAAAAGACTGTGATGCTGGGAAGGATTAGGGGCAGGAGAAGGGGACGACAGAGCATGAGATGGCTGGATGGCATCACTGACTCAATGGACGTGAGTTTGAGTGAACTCCGGGAGTTGATGATGGACAGGGAGGCCTGCTGCTGCTGCTGCTGCTAAGTCACTTTAGTCATGTCCGACTCTGTGCAACCCCATAGACAGCGGCCCACCAGGCTCCCCCGTCCCTGGGTTTCAACAGGTGAGAACACTGGAGTGGGTTGCCATTTCATTCTCCAATGCATGAAAGTAAAAAGTGAAAGTGAAGTCATTCAGTCGTGTCCGACTCTTAGCGACCTCATAGACTGCAGCCTTCCAGGCTCCTCCATCCATGGGATTTTCCAGGCAATAGTACTGGAGTGGGTTGCCATTGCCTTCTCCTCAGGGAGGCCTGATGTGCTGCAATTCATGGGGTCGCAAAGAGTCAGACACGACTAAGCGACTGAACTGAACTGAACTGAACTGAATATGAAAAAAGGCTAAAAATATTTGTTCTTTAATCCAGCAGTTCCTTTTTCATATTCCCTAAGGAAATAATCATAAATATTTATACCCAAAGATATACATCAATTGTTTGGAAGAGTGAAACTGGATCAGCTTAAAATCCAACTAGAAGACTTAAATAAATAATAATTTATTCATTAATCATAAATTAATACACAACCATTAAATTAGTAAGATATTTTAAATATTAATTCTTTTAAGTAGTGCATTGAAAATGCTGTGGAAAGAAGTATATTCTAAAATATTTTAAAGTGGTTGCTCTTATAGTGATATAATGATTCTTTTTCTTTATACTTCTCAAGATTTTCCAAATTTTCTTCAATGAGAATATCTTCATTTCATATCCAAAGAAAAAAACAAAACTAAAAATTTATGGAGAAACAAAAACTTGAAAATGAGATCCAGACATGGTACAACAATATAAATATACTTAAATATACACTTCAAAACAGTTAATATGGTAAATTTTATGATACATGCCTATTTAACTACAATTTTAAAATAACATCCAAGCAGGAAGTCCACAAGGCAGGTGCAGCCTGTTACCTGGAGACCTAACCATCTCAGGCAACTTGGTGGGAGGAAGCTAATAAGTCCTGGCTGAACAGAGCTCAGTGTTTATTCTGAACTAATAAAATGAAATGCTCATGAGCCCAGAAATTGGACCTCTATTGGATTGTTTCTGTTTTCTTCCCCTCTGGAGATCCTGTGGCATTCATTTCTCCATTTCATCACCTTTACTCATCCTTGAAGATGGGAGACAGAGGTCCACACCCCATAAAGGATGAGGATCAGAAGAGAGTTAGGGGAGCCAGGAATGAGAGACCACGCCTGTGTTTAATCTCTTACTTTCTCCCCAAGATCACACATTCCCACTCCACTGGCCTCCCCAGTTCCCAACTCCTTTTTCTGAGAGAAGGACCAACCCAAGAGAGCAAAGACAAACTTGCTTTGGGGCGGATGATCTAATGTCAGCCGGTGGTCTAGACCTCCACTCCCCTGTGTAGGGAAATATCCCGAGCAGACCCTCAGCTCCCAAGCCTTCAACACCTCGGACATATCAAACCTGCATCTGAAAAAAAAAAGGAGATTGGTATAAGCTGTGTATCTTGTATGTGAAGAGGAAGACTTCAGAGGCCTCAGTGAGTTTCTCAGGGTTTCTAAAAGATAATCTGAATCTCAGTTGGTGTGTCACCATTAGACTCCACTCAGAGATGTTAGGAATCAGGCAAAATTTAGTAGTTTTTTTTTTTTTAATTGGGGAAAGTAAAGTTTTAGAAACCTAGGACTTACATAAAAATGAAAAAAACCAGGACTTCCCTGGTAGTCAAGTAGCTAAGACTCCTGGTTCCCAGTGGAGGGGCCCCAGGTTCTATCCCTGATCAGGGAACTAGATCCCACATGCCACAACCAAGACCCAGGGCAGAAAAATAAATAAATATAAATTTTTTAAATATATTTTTAAATGAAGAAACCAAAATAAACTCCCCTTTCCTGAACAGACATTAGAAGTTGAGAGAAAAGCTTTTATAGCAGAAATGAATAATGATGAAAAGTCACTTTGAGGCTTAAAAAAATACAGAAAATTACTAATATTAATATTGCTATCATGAAAGCTGAGCACCAAAGAATTGATGTTTTTGAACTGTGGTGTTGAATAAGACTCTTGAGAGTCCCTTGGACTGCAAGGAGATCCAGCCAGTCCATTCTGACAGAGATCAGCCCTGGGATTTCTTTGGAAGGAATGATGCTAAAGCTGAAACTCCAATACTTTGGCCACCTCATGCGAAGAGTTGACTCATTGGAAAAGACTCTGATGCTGGGAGGGATTGAGGGCAGGAGGAGAAGGGGACAACAGAGGATGAGATGGCTGGATGGCATTACCGACTCAATGGACGTGAGTCTGAGTGAACTCCGGGAGTTGGTGATGGACAGGGAGGCCTGGCGTACTGCGATTCATGGGGTCGCAAAGAATCGGACACGACTGAGCGACTGAACTGAACTGATCATCTATTGAGATCTAGTAGATCTCAGATACAGCTTCAGGCCTTTTTTTTGTACACTAGCCCCAATCCTTAAAATAACTCATGGGACAAATATTACTCTCCCACTAAGCCATGGCAGAGTAGGGCATGTGCTCATCTTCTCCTGAGAGAACACCAAAACAGCAACTAGTTGCCAAACAATCATCAACAGGAGAATGTTGGACCCACTAAAAAAAGATACCCTGCATCCAAGGGCAAAGGAGAAGCCCCAACAAGACAGTAGGAGGCGTGCAGTCATATATAAAATCAAATCTCAGACTCACTATAGATGCTCGGAGGGTGCAAACAAAACCTCATGTACACCAGGACCCAGGGAATGAAGCAGTGATCTCCACAAGAGACTGAGCCAGACCTGCCTTTCAGTGTTTGAGTGGCTCCTGCAGAGGCACGGGTCAGCAGTGACCTGCCATGGGGATGGGGGCTCTGGCTGTAGCAGACCTGGGAGACGTGGCATGTGGCATAGGTCCTTTTGGAGGAGGCTGCCATTGGCTCTAGTGAGCCTCTGAGCAGAAGATCCACAAATTAAGGTACAATTGTATGAAAGAAGTTTTTGCACTGTTGCAAAAGTTCTAGGGCTGCAGCAGATTTCCCAACCTGGGGATCTGGCAAAGGACTGAGAAAACCCAGGGAATTTGACTTTGACAGCCAGGGGGATTTAATTGCAGAACTTCACGGGACTGGGGAAACAGACTGTTGGAGGGCACAGACAAAACCTTGGACACACCAGGACCCAGAATAACAGAGCAGTGACCCCATAAGAGACTGAGCCAGACTTGCCTGTGAATGTCCAGGAGTCTCTGGCGGAGGCGTGGGTCAACAGTAGCCTGCCTCAGGGTCAGGGGCATTGACTGCAACAGTTCTGGGAGCTGTGGCAGGCTGGCATAAGTCCTTTTGAAGGAGGTCACCATTACCACCATTACCCCACCATAGTTTGGCTTCAGGCCTAACTACAGGGAGGGAACACAGTCCCACCCATCAGCAGAAAATTGGATTAAAGATTTACTGAACATGGCCTTGCTCACCAGAGCAAAACACAGTTTTCCCCACAGCCAGTCCCTCCCATAAGGAACCTTCCACAAGCCTCTTATCCTCATCCATCAAAGGGCAGACAGTATGAAAACCACAATCACAGGAAACTAACCAACTAACATAGGGCTTGCCTGGTGACTCAGATGGTAAAGAATCCACCTGCAACATGGGAGACCTGGGTTTGATCTCTGGGTTGGGAAGATCCCCTGGAGAACAGAACAGCTACTCACTCCAGTATTCTGGTCTGGAGAATTCCATGGACTGTACAGTCCAAGGGGTCACAAAAATTCAGACATAACTGAGCAACTTTCACTTTCTAACCAAACTGATCACCTGTATCACAGCCTTGTCTAACTCAATGAAACTATGAGCATGCTGTGTAGGGCCGCCTGAGACAGATGGGTCATGGTGGAGAGCTCTGACAACACATGGTCCACTAGGGAAGACAATGGGAAACCACTTCAGCATTCATGCCTTGAGAACCCCATGAACAGTATGAAAAGGCAAAAAAGATAAGCACTGAAAGACGAACTCCCCAGGTCATTAGGTGCCCAATATGCTACTGGAGAAGAGTGGAGAAACAGCTCCAGAAGGAATGAAGAGGCTAAGCCAAAATGGAAACAATGCCCAGTTGTGGATGTTGAAGGAGGTTTGGAGGTTTGGTGTTTGGTGGTTAAAGTAAAGTCTGATGCTGTAAAGAACAATATTGCACAGGAACCTGGCATGTTAGGTCCATGAACCAAGGTAAATTAGAAGTGGTCAAACAGGAGATGGCAAGAGTGAACATCAACATTTTAGGAATCAGTGAACTAAAATGGACCGGAATGGGCGAATTTAATTCAGATAACCATTATATCTACTATTATGGGCAAGAATGCCTTAGAAGAAATGGAGTAGCCCTCATTGTCAAGAAGAGTCCAAAATGCAGTACTTGGGTTCAGTCTCAAAAATGATTTCTCTTCATTTCCAAGGCAAACCATTCAATATCATAATAATTCAAGTCTGCGCCCCAAACACTTAAGCCAAAGAAGCTGAAGCTGAACAGTTCTATGAAGATGTATAAGATCTTTTAGAACTAATACCAAAAAAAGATGTCTTTTTCATCATGAGGGACTGGAAGGCAAAAGTGGGAAGTCAAGAGATACCTGGAGTAACAGGAAAGTTTGGTCTTAGAGTACAAAATGAAGCAGGGCAAAGGCTAACAGAGTTGTGCCAAGAGAAGGCACTGGTCACAGCAAACACCCCCTTCCAACAACACAAGACACCTGACAATACACATGGACATCCCCAGATGGTGGTTACCAAAATCAGATTGATTATCTTCTTTGTAGCTGAAGATGGAGAAGCTCTATACAGTCAGGAAAAACAAGACCGGGAGCTGACTGCTGCTCAGATCATGAACTCCTTACTGCAAAATTCAGACTTAAATTGAAGAAAGAAGGGAAAACCACTAGACCATTCAGGTATGACCTATATCAAATCCCTACATGACCTATATCAAATCCACAATTATACAGTGGAAGTGACAAATAGATTCATGAGATTAGATCTGATAGAAAGACTGCCTGAAGAACTATGGATGGAGGTCCATAACATTGTACAGGAGGCAGTGATCAAAACCATCCCCAAGAAAAAGAAAGGCAAAATGGTTGTCTGAGAAGGCCTTACAAGTAGCTAAGGAAAGAAGAGAAAGGAAAGACAAAAAAAGAAAAGGAAAGATATACCCATCTGAATGCAGAGTTCCAAAGAACAGCAAAGAGAGATGAGAAAGTCTTCCTAAGTGAACACTGCAAAGAAATAGAGGAAAACAATAGAATCAGAAAGGCTAGAGATCTCTTCAAGAAAATTAGAGGTACCAAGAGAATATTTCATGCAAAGATGGGCACAATAAAGGACAGAAATGGTATGAACCTAACAGAAGCAGAAGATATTAAGAAGAGGTGTCAAGAACACACTGCTGCTGCTGCTAAGTCGCTTCAGTCGTGTCCAGCTCTGTGCGACCCCATAGACAGAAGCCCACCATGTTCCCCTATCCCCGGGATTCTCCAGGCAAGAACACTGGAGTGGGTTGCCATTTCCTTCTCCAAAGCATGAAAGTGAAAAGTGAAAGGGAAGTCGCTCAGTTGTGTCCGACTCCTAGCGACCCCATGGACTGCAGCCTACCAGGCTCCTCCATCCATGGGATTTTCCAGGCAAGGGTACTGGAGTGGGGTGCCATTGCCTTCTCCGTCAAGAACACACAGAAGAACTATACAAAAAAAGATCTGTGACCCAGATAACCATGATGGTGTGATCACTCACCTAAAGCCAGATATCTTGGAGTGCAAAGTCAAGTGGGCCACAGGAAGCATTAATATGAACAAAGCTAGTGGAGGTGATGAAACGCCAGCTGAGCTATTTCAAATCCTAAAAGATGATGCTGTTAAAGTGCTACACTCAATATGCCAGCAAATCTGGAAAACTCAGCAGTGGCCACAGGACTGGAACAGGTCAGTTTTCATTCCAATACCAAAGAAAAGCAATGCCAAGGAATGTTCAAACTACCACACAATTGCATTCATTTCACATGCTATTAAAGTAATGCTCAAAATTCTCCCAGCTAGACTTCAACAGTATATGAACTAATAACTCCAAGATGTTAAAGTTGGATTTAGAAAAGGCAGAGGAACCAGAGATCAAATTGCCAACATCTGTTGGATCATAGAAAAAGCAAGAGAATTCCAGAAAAACATCTACTTCGGCTTCATTGACTATGCTAAAGCCTTTGACTGTACTGATCACAACAAACTGTGGGAAATTCTTCAGGAGATGGGAATACCAGACCACCTTATCTGCCTCCTGAGAAACCTGCATGCAGGTCAAGAAGCAACAGTTAGAACTGGACATGGAACATCAGACTGGTTCCAAATCGCGAAAGGAGTATGTCAAGGCTGTATGTTGTCACCCTGCTTATTTAACTTATATGCAGAGTACATCATAGGAAATGCCAGCCTGGGTGAAACACAAGCTGAAATCAAGATTGCCGGGAGAAATATCAATAACCTCAGATAGGCAGATAACACCACGTTTATGGCAGAAGGTGAAAAGGAACTAAAGAGCCTCTTGATGAAGGTAAAAGAGGAGAGTGAAAAAGCTTATTTAAAGCTCAAAATTCAAAAAGTGAAGATCATGGCATCCAGTCCCATCACTTCATGGCAAATAAATGGGGAAACAATGGAAACAGTGACAGACTTTATTTTTTTGGGGGGGGGCTCCAAAATCACTACAGATTGTGAGTGCAGCCAAGAAATTAAAAGATGCTTGCTTCTTGGAAGAAAAGCTACTACCAACCTAAACAGGATATTAAAAAGCAGAGATGTTACTTTGTTGACAAAGATCCATCTAGTCGAAGCTATGGTTTTTCTAGTAGTCATGAATGGAACTGAGAGTTGGACCATAAAGAAGGCTGAGCACTGAAGAATTGATGCTTTGAGCTGTGGTGTTGGAGAAGACTCTTGAGAGTCCCTTGGACTGCAAGGAGATCCAACCAGTCCATCCTAAAAGTAATCAACCCTGACTATTCATTGGAAGGACTGATGCTGAAGCTGAAGCCCCAGTACTTTGGCCACCTGATGCAAAGAGCCAACTCATTAGAAAAGACCCTGGTGCTGGGAAAGATTGAAGGCAGGAGGAGAAGGGGACAACAGAGGATGAGATGGTTGGATGGCATCACTGACTCAATGGACATGAGCTTGAGAAAGCTCTGGGAGATGTTGAAGGAGAGGGAAACCTGGTGTGCTGCAGTCCATGGGGTTGCAAAGAGTCGAACATGACTGAGCAACTGAACAACAATGTTTCACAAATGAATAAGCCTAGGCTCTGAGAGGTTCAGTGTCTTGTCTAAGTGAGGTGATTAACTGTTGTGATTTATTCAGTACCATCCTGGGTTTAACACTTCTAGGAAAACCCTTAGCCTTCAGCAAATTAGGACATCTGGTCACCCTATGCCAAAGCTACATAGCTAATAGGAAAACATGAACTTCAATGAAGGTTTGTCTGGCTTCACATCTCACTCTCTTTCCACTGTGCTAGAGTGAATCCCACTAAGGGAAAATATATACATATACACACACACAGAAGAAGGAAGGAAGGGAAGGGGACGGAGAGGAAGAGGGAGGAAGAAAGAGAAAGAGAGGAGGAATAAATCTACTTTAAAGGAAAAAGTATTTGCCTATGAAGCCAAGAAACATAATACTTAAAACAATATACTGTAGAACTTTAACTTTTAATTCTCAAATTTTAAAAAGTATCAAAAAAAAAAAGGTCAAATCTATTGTAAATGGTGGACAAACAGATGGTAGGGATGGAGGAGGACATCAGGTTAGCTGATTCCTCTGAGCTAACACATTCAGCCTCTACAAAACTCTCAATGTGCTATGGGATGCAGGTACACTTCTAAGGGTTTCCCAGCTAAGGAAGTCTGAGGTGTGATGCCACCCAGAGGGTTAAGGAAGGCTCATGGCCCCCTGTCTGCAGGCGAAATCCCTGATCCCTCAAGCGATGATAGCCAAAAGCCACCCAAAGTTCACTGGGGTCGGGTTTGGGCTGAGGCTCATTTCATCTCAGTGCTAATCTCAGGTTAGAGCGCTCTAGCAATCTGAGATCTCAGTCAGTCTCCACCAATCAAGAGTTTTTCCATTCCTTTCTTGTCTCGAGTGGAGCTGGATATGACCTGCTCACTCTGGTCTCAGTTTTGTAACCAGTCCAGGCTTTCCCTGTTATCAAAGCTGCCGCCCTTAACCTTTGTTGACAATAAAAAGCATATTTATTTTGTTCAACAAGCCAACTTGAATTTCCCCAGAGAATTTTTTGAAAGGTAAAATATCAAACATATTAATCATGTAGGACTTTGGCACCCATACTCATTGCCCAAAGGAGGACAGTTGCCATGGCAATGGTTCTGGTAAGGAGGATGGAGTCTGGCTGAAGGGTGAATAAAATACCGTAATGGGGCAGAAGCCACCCAGCCAGCCAATCCCTTATGATCCTGGGAGTGTTTGCCCAAGTTTCAGGAGTTAAGTCATAACTAAGAGAGAGTGAGAGAAAGAAGTGTCCAGCAAACATTTTGAGGGGTGGGGCTGAGGGGTCAGAATGTGGGTAGAGTTATTTTGAAAGTCAATGGAGGGTGCATGTGACTGTGTCTTCTCCTGAGAGCTCCCAGAGCCCTCCCACCAGTAACCCTTGTGCAGTAAGGCCAGCCCCATTCATCTGCAAAGAGGCACAGCCAGTGGGGCAGAGAGAAGCCAGGGAAGAGTGCACTGGAGACTTGGTGTCAGAATGACCCTCACGGCCACTTTGGCAACATACTCCAAGTCCCTACCTGGTTCATTCTCTGTGACCCAGTGCTCACTTCCTGGGAAACTGCCCAAAGAGAATCATGCACGTGGAGGCTCTTTCTCAGTCACGTACGATTCTTTGTGACCCCGTGGACTGCAGTCTGTCAGGTTCCTCTGTCCATGGAATTTTTCAGGCAAAAACACTGAAGTGGGTTATCATTTCCTTCTCCAGGGGATCTTCCCCTCCCCACCCAAGATTGAACCTAGGTCTCTTGCTTCTCCTACATTGCAGGCAGATTCTTTACCACTAGTGCTACCTGGGAAGACCCAAAAGGGGATCATTCTGACTTAAAAAAACTTGGTCTGCAGCTAAGGAAACCATCAACTGAAGGTACTTGGTAGTACTTCTGGTACTAGTATCAGACAATATATGTATTTCCATGTGCAAGAAATACCACTGAAAGTGGTGGGGGAAAGCTAACAAAAATAAAACTTTACCTTCTAAACAAACAAAATTCAGTCGATATTGAGAGAATAAGTCCTCCACTTGCAGAATTTACAAAAGTTCTATGCACCAACCCAGGTTCTCATTACTGCCAGGGCTGTGTCTATAAAAGGAACATCTGTGCAATGTGAGGGAAAAGGGCTTTAGATACCAAAATCCACCAGCAAACATCTGTCTAGATGATTGATGCCATTGCTGGCTTTCAATATGATTTTACTTTCTTCTTGGACTTTTCAAGGCATTAAGTAGATGTTCAAGTTACAAAATAACATGTTTTAAGACAAATACTTAAGTTTAAAGCAGGAGAGTTGATAGGTGTTCATTCTTTCCCTCTCAAGAAGTTCTGAATAGCAACATAGTTATTTTCCTTACAAGCATTTTGTTGAACTAGAATAAGTGGCAAATTTAATGGAAAAAATTTCCTGGTTCAGAAGCACTTTTATTTAACATTATTCATGTAATTCTTATTATTCTCTCCCTCTATTCTATTACAGATGCTGCAGATGTGAGCAGGATATTATTAATATTTTGATCTGAACTTGGCATCCAGACTTAAAACTCTCTCCTCATTGCCTTGGTTGCACAGTTCTTCGAATCAACAGTTCTTTAATTAATTACAGTTTCACAGAGTATTTAAATATTTGAGACCATTGTTGCTAAATAGTTGCCTTGTAATCTGCTCAGACCCAAATCAAACAGAAGTTGTACTTATGATTTTTTAATTTGTTCTTGAAGCCAAAATGTCAATATCTTTCACATGAGACCAAGAACACAAGGAACACTCCACATAGGTCCAAATGAATACACTGGACTTCAGAAAGCATCACACATTAAGTGGAATTCAAACTGTCGTGAAAGACAGGAAATGAGCGTTCGTGATGTAAATGAATCACCACTCTTTGGGAAAGTTGTTTGAAGCAGAAACCAAACTTTTCTTTTTAACCTCTTCCTCTTCCACCAAACTAGATGATTGATGATAGATACAAGATAGGTAGATAGACAGGAACAAAGGCAGGGAAAGGATTTGGGCACAAAGACGTTCAGGACAGGGTTGTTTTTAATTCTGTAAGACTAGAAAAGTGGGGTGAGGGAACCTTATTCTTAACAGCAAGAAAGAGGTTAAACTATGATGTGGTAGCATAGTGAGGTATGATGCAGACAATAAAATGATGTTTAAGAAATCACCATAACAGATAGAGAAATGCTCATCCTTTCATATTATAAGAAAAGGTAAAATTCATCATTGTAAATACAATATGATCTGAATCATAGGGAAACCAACAAGAATCTGGAAGGAAATGCATCAGCTATTGACAGTTCTTGTCCTGAAGTGCTGAGACTATGGTAAGTTTATTTTCTTCTACTCTGTCCTTCTAGAATTTCTATAACAGGCAGGTAATTTTTATTTTCTCAATAATAATCAACTCTAAAAGACAGTATTGTCTCTTACCTCATAGCTACTCCCAACCCTCATTACTCTTATCTGCTTGTACTAAAGAGGCTGGAAAACTCAAATGGTCACTTTTCCAGCCACCTCTGACCTAGCAGAAGGCACGTTGCAGTTCTAACAAGTGAGATGTGAGTGGAAGTCTGAGACCTGCCTTTCCCCTTTCCTCCTCCTTCTTGTCTAGAATGGAGTGACTGAGGCTGCAGCAAGCACCTGGTAACCAAGCTGAAAAGGCCAAGAGACCCACACAGATGCTAGCTGTAATGCTGTCAGGTGCTGAGAGTTGTTAAGAACATGATGCAAAATGTTGGAGAAAGTTGTGCACCAGCAAGGCCAAGAGCAGAAGTTCTCAACCATTAGATGATGTATATGGGGAGATCTTATAAATACTGATGCCTGGGTCCTGACCCAGGAAATTATGATTTAATCAGCTGGGGCTGTGCTCTAGACATTGTGGTTTTCTTTAATTCCCTAGTTCATTCAGCAAGAGTTGAGAACCAAGTTCTGGAGGCATACAGAACAAGGATGTCTGAGCTAACATCCCACTACCCAGTGGTTCAGACTTTCCATTATATAAAACCAATAAACCCCACTGTCATTGCATTTTCTGTTGAATGTATTTCTAACTGATGTAATTTTACTGTTTCTTAAGGCTGGCCCAAGAATCTGAAAACACGAGCAAAAAATAAAATTTCACAGCACATAGTAGTCATGTAGCTATTTCTGTGTGGACTTTTCTCCATTTGAAATCAAACCCAGGCAAAGACAGATTTATGAAGTATGTAAAAGTACAATTTCATTGCCAAGACATGACACCTCATTTCTCTATGCCTCCACTGGTACTACCCCCTTGTGGCAAAGGTCAGGAACTATGGCAAAACTCCCTCATCTCATCCTTGTTCAGCCCCTAGTCTCCCTTCCCTTGAGGTCAGCACCTGGCTATACCTCTGAATGGAAAAGCCTTGATACTCAAAGTATGGTCCATGGGCCAGCAATTTTGGTATTGTGACCAAGAAGGACTCTGAGACTTTCCCAGGTCAGACCCCTCCCACATAACCTTTAGCTTTATCTCCTCTCAGATGTACCTAGCTAATAGTATCCAATGCACATTTGCAGCAGGCTTTCTCCCTCCCCCTTCTTCCCAGGCTAGGGTTGGGACCTGAAGCCCCCTCGGCCTCAGCCCTCTCCCTACTACTGCGCATCCCAGGATGGAATGAGAAAGGAACATATTAAATCCCTTCTTTTAACATTTTTGCTGCAGCAAGTATGCCAATCCCACAGCAAGTCCTTTAGGGACGTAAAATTTCAGACAACTTTGAAGGGAAAAACATTAATCCCCTCTTTTTGTGTGTATCTAGAAGAAAATAGGACCTTAGAGGAAATGAAGGGATCAGGATGGGAGAGGAGAGGACAAGAGAAGCGGAGTTGGGTAGAGCCTATATACCCATTCAGAAATTCTTACACAACAGAACATCCACCATGCAGGAAACCTTTTTGCTGGAGGATCTGGGAGAAAGATGACAGACGTCTATGCGACTAATACTTAGATCCTGGCACAGGAGGTTAAGGCTTTTGCGACAAGAGAAGACAAAGTCTGTCTCCCAGTTTACAAAGGAAGGGGCTATACATGAAGAGAAAAAAGTCACTCTGAGGCAGGGGAGAGGCTAAGTGCCCCAGTGGGTCCTGGATCAGTGATTCAGCATATCTGGCATAGGATATTTTTAAGTCAGACACAGGCTTGCATTGCTCCCTAGCCCCTTGTCTCAGCCCTTGGGAGCTTATGCCAAGGTCTAGGTAGAGGAGTTTGGAACTGGGTGGGTGGCATTCCTCTTGGATGAGAGCCTCCTCCCAGCTCAGACCAAAGTAGCTAAGCAAACTGATGCCTGTGTCAGCTGGAGTGGCAACACTCGCCTCTCAGTCAAGGTGGCGAGCTGAGCTGACACAGGATGCTCACCCCCAACCACCACCAGTTCAATTACACAGAAATGCTATACAAAATTGACAAAAAATTTTTTCTTCTCTTTAGCCAAACTGGAGCAGGGCACCCACAAGTGATGGAAATGAAAAAAGAAAGAGAGAGAAAGGAAGGAAGGTAGGTGAAAAGAGAGAAAGAAAGAAAACGGCCTGAAATAACTGAAACTATAGGGTCCCAGAGCAGGTGGAGGCATCCACATCCCACCATATACAAGCTTCCCTCACAAAAACATCTTTCACTAAAGTTAGGCTTACTATAAAAAGTTATAAGGCATGTAAGGAAATAAATTATGATGAGGAAGTCTCTAGATTTGACAACCAAGAGGAATCAGAAATCAGGGTCTATGACTAATAGAAAAATATAAGAGGCTGTAAAATAAGGACACTTTAAATGTATCCTCCCAAAAAAAGAACTGGGGGGTGGGGGGGAAGCAGGTGGTATTTTAAAATGAACTGAATAAAAATGCTGGAAATTTAAGACTTAGTTGTTGATCTAAGAATCATGGTCAAATTAAATAGTGGACTGGACAGACACAGCACAGTATCTCAGAAGAGTGAGTAAAGGAAATGAATTAACCTATACTTAGGGACACAGTCATGAAAATTCAGAATATCAGGAATAAGAAAACCATCTTAAAATAAGTAAAAAATAATTATAAATCCATGGCAATGAGACTGACATCAATACCAACAAATACCAGAAGACTTTGTAATCATATCTTCAAAGTTCAGAGGAAAAATAATTTTCAAGCTAGAATTTTACACCCAGCTAGGCTATCATTTCAAAGTAAGGACAAGATGAAGGCTTTCCAGGGACCAGCATAGATGATACTAGCCATTCCCGCTGTCGTTGTGCTCAGAAAGCACAATGTGACTATATGAGCCACCCAGAATTCCCCCAGTGGAAAAGGGTCATGTCTGAGGAACTAGAGATCTTGTTGACCTTACTAGGTGGGTATTTTCCAACCTAACAGTCCCTAAAAATATTCCTAATATTCCCAGGAAAGTACTACTGAGGATTATACTCAGACACTCAAGAACAAGTGGGCCCTTAAAGATCAAGCATCATCTTTGCTTTAGTGCTTTTTATACATTAAAATTGCTTCATTAGTTTGAGAAGCACAAAGATAACAACACATTCTAGGTAGGCAGAGGGACCAACTAAATCTACATTGTTCTCAACCTCAGATGCAAACATACATGTATATCCTGATCAAGTCTTTTTGTATACAAGATCAGAAAACCCACTGTAAAATTTGGGGCCTCTCTGTCAGCTGCTTACTCCTCAACTAAAAATGGTTGTGTCACCCAGATCCAACTCTGCATGAACTTTTAGTTAAAGTATCTATTACACTCTAAGCAGAACATATGTTTCTCTTAAATTATTCTCATGAGAATCTGATTGATTTTCTAATCATTAATCAACAGAAAGTTTTGTTACCCTCTGTAAAGCGTTCACCTGTGATCCAATTAGTTCTGTCCCTGCAGTAGACTTGGCTATTCAGCATCCAATCTATTGCCATCATTTTTTCTTGCTAAATAAGTGTATCCACCACTCAAGGGATATATTTTGACTGACGTAATTCAATCATAGTGGCTCATTCCCTTTCCCAGTGATTGGTTTAGAGAAAAGAGCATATGATCCAGTTTCAACTGCTGCTGCTGCTGCTTAAGTTGCTTCAGTCGTGTCCGACTCTGTGCGACCCCATAGATGGCAGCCCACCAGACTTCCCTGTCCCTGGGATTCTCCAGGCAAGAACACTAGAGTGGGTTGCCATTTCCTTCTCCAATGCATGAAAGTGAAAAGTGAAACTGAAGTCACTCAGTCATGTCTGACTCCTAGTGACCCCATGGACTGCAGCCTACCAGGATCCTCCATCCATGCAATTTTCCAGGCAAGAGTACTGGAGTGGGTTGCCATTGCCTTCTCCTCAGTTTCCACTAGTGATTCCTAAAAGAAAGTCTGTGGGAAGATTCTAAAACAGATTTCTTCTCTCATAATGAGAAGACAGCAAAATCTACAGAACCATGCCCCAAGATACACACACACACACACACACACACACACACACACACACCTTTCTTCCTCTAAGCATAGAAACTGTGAAAGTCACTCAGTCATGTCCAACTCTTTGTGATCCCATGGACTGTATAGTCCATGGAATTCTCCAGGCCAGAATACTGGAGTGGGTAGCCTTTCCCTTCTCCAGGGAATCTTCCCAACCCAGAAATGAACCGGGGTCTCCTGCATTGCAGGTGGATCCTTTACCAACTTAGCTATCAGGGAAGCCCCTCCTCTAAGCATAATCAAGATTAAAAATGCTGATTGAAAGCGCTGAAGCTAGGTTGCTATCAGCCTGAAGATGAAGGAAAGCAGAAGAGAAGCCTAGGAAAAGTGGATCCAGAACACTAAATTTTTGCTCATTTGCAGACATTCCATTTCTAAACTCTTTGTGATATATTATAGTTAGCTTTCTTTATTACATAACCAAATTTCAGTATAGATTTACTACTACTCCCTGGTAGCTCTGCTGGTAAAGAATCTGCCTGCAATGCAGGAGAGCCTAGTTTGATTCCTGGGTCAGGAAGATCCACTGGAGAACGGATAGGCTACCCACTCCAATATTCTTGGGCTTCCTTGGTGGCTCAGCTGGTAACAATTCTGCTTGCAATGCAGGAGACCTGGGTTTGATCCCTGGGTTGGGAAGATCCCCCAGAGAAGGGGATGGCTACCCACTCCAGTATCCTGACCTGAAGCATTCCATGGACTGTATAGTCCATGGGGTCACAAAGAGTCGGACATGACTGAGCAACTTTCACTTCACTTCACTTCAAAGCCAATGCATTTTAATCCAAAGAAACATGGACACCCAGGCCAGGCTTTCTCAGAGGCCTTGAGCGGGTACAGTTCCCACAGAAATATCCACTGTGCCAAGTGGGTTTGGTAGACTTGAGGAACATGAGGAATAAAAAATGTCCTAGGACATCCCAAGAGAAGAAAAGTGACAAAGAACAGATTTGCCTGAAGCATGAGTAGGGATGATTCTGGATGCAGCATGAAGGTGGTCATTTTGATTGTCATCTAGTCTAGTGTGCACACATAGATTTGTGCTTGAGTCTAGTGCAAGTGCATTACAAAAACAAACTAAATATACTAATGACAATAATAGTCCTCCCCTTATCTGTGCTTTCACTTTCTGTGGTTTCAGTTATCCTCCATCAACCACAGTCCAAAAATATTAAAAGGAAAATTCCAGAAGTAAACAATACATAAACTTTAAATTATACACCATTCTGAGCAGCTTGATGAAATCTCATGCCATCCCACCCTGTCCCACTCTGTCCTGTCCAGGAAGTGAATCATCCCTTTGTCCATCATTTTCCTTCCATTAGTCACTTATAGAGGAAAAGAACAGAATGGGAAAGACTAGAGATCTCTTCAAGAGAATTAGAGATATCAAGGGAAAATTTCATGCAAAGATAGGCTCAATAAAGGACAGAAATGGTATGGACCTAACAGAAGCAGAAGATATTAAAAAGAGGTGGCAAGAATACATGGAAGAACTGTACAAAAAAGATCTTCATGAACCAGATAATCACGATGGTGTGATCACTCATCTAGAGCCAGACAACCTGGAAAGTGAAGTCAAGTGGGCCTTAGAAAGCATCACTATGAACAAAGCTAATCGAGGTGATGGAATTCCAGTGGAGCTATTTCAAATCCTGAAAGATGATGCTGTGAAAGTGCTGCACTCAATATGCCAGCAAATTTGGAAAACTCAGCAGTGGCCACAGGACTGGAAAAGGTCAGCTTTCATTCCAATCCCAAAGAAAGGCAATGCCAAAGAATGCTCAAACTACCATACAATTGCACTCATCTCACATGCTAGTAAAGTAATGCTCAAAATTCTCCAAGCCAGGCTTCAGCAATACGTGAACCATGAATTTCCTGATGTTCAAGCTGGTTTTAGAAAAGGCAGAGGAACCAGAGATCAAATTGCCAACATCCGCTGGATCATGGAAAAAGCAAGAGAGTTCCAGAAAAACATCTATTTCTGCTTTATTGACTATGCCAAAGCCTTTGAGTATGTGGATCACAATAAACTGTGGAAAATTCTGAAAGAGATGGGAATACCAGACCACCTGACCTGCCTCTTGAGAAATGTGTATGCAGGTCAGGAAGCAACAGTTAGAACTGGACATGGAACAACAATAGGAAAAGGAGTACATCAAGGCTGTATATTGTCACCCTGCTTATTTAACTTATATGCAGGGTACATCATGAGAAATGCTGGGCTGGAAGAAACACAAGCTGGAATCAAGATTGCCGGGAGAAATATCAATAACCTCAGATAAGCAGATGACACCACCCTTATGGCAAAAAGTGAAGAGGAACTAAAAAGCCTCTTGATGAAAGTGAAAGAGGAGAGTGAAAAAGTTGGCTTAAAGCTCAACATTCAGAAAACGAAGATCATGGCATCCAGTCTCATCACTTCATGGGAAATAGATGGGGAAACAGTGGAAACAGTGTCAGACTTTATTTTGGGGGGCTCCAAAATCACTGCAGATGGTGATTGCAGCCATGAAATTAAAAGACACTTACTCCTTGGAAGAAAAGTTATGACCAACCTAGATAGCGTATTCAAAAGCAGAGACATTACTTTGCCGACTAAGGTCCGTCTAGTCAAGGCTATGGTTTTTCCAGTGGTCATGTATGGATGTGAGAGTTGGACTGTGAAGAAAGCTGAGCGCCAAAGAATTGGTACTTTTGAACTGTGGTGTTGGAGAAGACTCTTGAGTCCCTTGGACTGCAAGGAGATCCAACCAGTCCATTCTGAAGGAGGTCAACGCTGGGATTTCTTTGGAAGGAATGATGCTAAAGCTGAAACTCCAGTACTTTGGCCACCTCATGCGAAGAGTTGACTCATTGGAAAAGACTCTGATGCTGGGAGGGATTGGGGGCAGGAGGAGAAGGGGACGACAGAGGATGACCTGGCTGGATGGCATCACTGACTCAATGGACATGAGTCTGAGTGAACTCCGGGAGTTGGTGATGGACAGGGAGGCCTGGCATGCTGCGATTCATGGGGTCGCAAAGAGTTGAACACGACTGAGCGACTGAACTGAACTGAACTGAGCCATCCTGGTTATCAGATCAACTGTCCTGATATAAAAGTGCTTGTATTCAAGTAACCTTTATTCTACTTAATAATGACTCCAATTCACAAGAGTACTGATGAAATTCAGATGTGCCAAAAAGAAGGCGTAAAGTGTTTCCTTTAAGTGAAAATGTGAAAGTTCTTGACATAGAAAAGAAAAAATACACTAAGACTAATGATTAGAATGATTTTTTCTATCTGTGAAATTGTGGAGGAGGAAAAAGAAGTTTGCTGGTTGTGCTATCATACCTCAAAATGTAGAATTTATAGCCACAGAGCATGATAAATGTACTTTTATTAGTATCTTGTTATAATTACTCTATGTTGTTATTAGGTATCATTTAACAAGTATCTCACTGCATCTAATTCACAAATTAAACTTTATCTTAGGCATGTATGTATAGAAAAAATACAGTATACATAGGGTTAAGAACTATCCGAGGGTTCAGGTATCCACTGGTGGTTTTGGAATGTATCCCCATGGATAACAGGGAACTAATCTTACTGGCATCCTGAGAGGTTCTAGTAGTTTGGTGCTATGACCTAGCCATGTCAGGAGACTAGAGTGAAGCCTCCTTGGAGGGAAGAGAGGTCTTTGAATTGTGAGTATTAAATGGGCACAAATGTCTCCCTGTTTGGAGCCAGGGACAACAATGATTGGGTATTAAAGGTCAGACAGATTCCAACTGACTGTGCTGAGAACCAGGGCTTCCCAGGCGGCGCTAGTGGTAAAGAACCTGCCTGCGAAGGCAGGAGACGTAAAACACGTGAGTTGGATCCGTGGGTCAGGAAGACCCCCTGGAGGAGAGCATGGCAACCCACTCCAGTATTCCTGGCTGGAGAATCCCATTGACAGGAGGCTGGCAGGCTATGGTCCATAGGGTCTCTAATAATCAGACACAACTGAAGCGACTTAGTACAGCATGCCCCTGCTGAGAAGGACTCAGGCATGAGAGAGTCCCATGGTCAGCAAGCAGCGTCTGTCAGGAACTGGCTGGGGACAGGCAGCACCCATGCCACCTGCCTGCCCTCCCAAATCCCTTATAAGACCTCAGCCAACCACCACCTGCATCACAGGGAGGATGCATTCCCTCCAACACATCATGTATTCAAAAATCTTATGTTTTATTCTTCAAGCTCTTAAACAAGGATACACTTACAAAAGTGCACTGTCTCCAACCAATTCAGGCATTGCTGAACAATCCTTCAAGCACAAGAGCCACTCTCATCACATTTATTGTGCCTCGCCAATCCTCAGCTTGACACTCCTCAACTTGCTCTTTCTTGAAAATCAACAGCACTCCACCTAGTGAATTTTACTTCAGAATTTTAGCATTATTGTTATTTTAGGATTTTTCATGTCTTCCTGCTTTCATCCTAAAGATTTTAACCATGAGTAGCTTTGACGTACTTCAGAACTGCTTTTGTTCTTTCAGGGAGCTTTTGGAGAGGGTCCAACTTCACAGCGTCCCTATGAGATAAGGCCATGGATTTACCTTCCTCAAATATTTCTTGAGTACCTACTTTGTACCAGGTGCCATGGCAGATACAGAGATGAATAAAGAAGGAAAAGAAAATATCACTTATTGAGATTCTGCTGTGATATGTAATGTCCCAATACCATGCCAGGGAATTGGAAGTGCTTCAGCTCATTTCATCCCCATAGCAACATCCCAAAGCTTCATTCTCACAATGAGAGCTGAGGAAATTGAGACTCAGAGAGGTTACATGACTTGTCCAGTCATTCTTCTAGCGATTAGTGGAGTTGGCATTAGAATCATGTCTGTCTGACTTGTGGACAAAAATGTTGCCTGTCATATCATTTAAAAAAGGATGTTGGAGCCATCAAGCCATCAACAAACTCGGTCCCTGACTGTGCACCCTAAGGGGATTCAGGATGGAGACAAACAGGACACTGGCTCTAGGTAACTGAGGTGTACGTCAAAGGAATGATTTAAAGGAGCCCAGACTCTTACATCTTCCCATGCATAGAAAGGCACTAAATTCATTAACCTGAGAAGTCTGGTTTTCTCTAATTAGCAGAAACCTTTTGATGTTCCATCTATCTGGGTATTTTTGTTTGAACTTTTGTATGTTATGGCTCCTGGCTTACCCCTTCAGATCAGTCCCTCAGAACTGTCTCCAGGGCTTAAGTCCTCAGTAAATGTACTGAATAAAACATAATTCTCGGTTTTTAGGGTGTGGACTTTTTTTCAGTCAACAGACTCAAAGCCCATAGTGTTTCAATGCACCAAGACAATGGACCAAATGAGAACTGAGGCTAAAGGAAAGGTCGAGGAGGAGTCCTGGGAAATTTGGAGCCAAACTATTTGCTAGTGAGTTGTACAAAATCAAGCCAGTTACTAACCTTTCTCAGCCTCAGGAGCCCAGTCGACACGGGCTAACATCTACCTTGCAAAGTTGTTTTGAGGATTAAAAATATTATGTGTAAAAACAACTAGCACATGGATCTAGCCTGCAAAGAATAATTATTGTTATTCATAGCTGTGCAAAGAGTCAGACACAAGTGTGCACTAAACACTTGCATGCGCTTTGTCTCTCAGTCATGTCCAATTCTTTGTGACCCCATGGACTGTAACCCTCCAGGCTCCTCTGTTCATGGAGATTCTCCAGGCAAGAATACTGGAGTGGTTGCCATGGCGTCTTCCAGGGGATCTTCCCAACCCAGTGATTGAACCCAGGTTTCCCACATTGCAGGCGGATTCTTTACCTTGTGAGCTACCAGGGAAGCCCCAGAGGCACATCCAAAAGACCACTTGCTGGCACAAGGGAGCTCCCAAAGGGGGACTGGCCGCAGGGCCCACAGGTCAGGGCCTCAGCATGAGCTCTCTTTCCCTCTTCCCTCTCTCGGGCAGCATGTCCCCCCCGCCACATCCCCCAGCCCCTGGCCTCAGACTCAGAGGTGGGGGGACACCGTGTCTTTCAGAGCTATGCAAATTGCCATTTCTTATAAATATAGATATAGAAAACACTTTCATAGCTATGTAAATTACCATTTCTCAAAGAGACGGGAGCCATTTTCCTGCATACCAAGTTCTCAAGTTTATGGGTATAAATTCCAGAATCTAAGATAACAGAATTTTGCTATATGGCTTTGAGAAAGCCTGTGTTTGTCTCAAGAATCCCCAGAAAGTCTGTAAGAAGAGGTAAGTTCAGAGACTCATTTCCCACTCTCACATCCTTATTCAGGGTAGATATTGAGCAAGAACGCCAAGAGGACCCACCATTGTTGGAGCCTGCTTGTGAATAGTCTGGCCCCCTGGAATAGCCATGGGCCATGAGAGGAAAGCTATTATTTAAACTGCCCGGAGTGTGTGTGTGCTCAATCATGTCAGAATCTTTGTGACCCTGTGAACTGTAGCCCACCAGGCTTCTCTGTCCATGGGATTCTCCAGGCGAGAATACTGGATCAAGATTGAACCCACATCTCTTGTGTCTCCAGCATTGGCAGGCAGATTCTTTTCCACTGAGCCACCTGGGAAGCCCCAAACTGCCTGGAATCCTACCGCAAATCTTTACAGAAAAACAGACTCACATTGGATCAGGCTTTCATGGGTCTCCAGGGAATGCTGATTTTGTTTGTTAATGTCACAACAAATGTGTCCCTGAATGAGAGAATTGACAGGACACCTGTCTCTGCATTGAAACCTGATTAAAAGCAAGTCCAGCCCCTGCTATTCTCAGGAGTCTTCACAGTTTCTAAGCTGTTTAGTCCTTTGTGATTTAGTCATTTCTATGGCAGGAAGGTTTCATCCCTGTTTCTTCTAGGGATAATCTATCCACAGCACAGCATGAATACTTAAGGAATGGGCTGCCTCTCAAATAGAGACGATTGCCTAAGTGGAAGGACTTGATAGGAATGAAAATGCATCACCATGACACCAAAACCCATCCCAACAAATAAGAATTTTTACCTACCTCCTGTCCCTGACACTGTGAATTCTCCTCTGGAGGCAGAGTGGCTGGCAGGCAGCACCCCAAACGTTTTCACAAAAGAACTCCTCAAAAAGAGAGTAGTAGTGAGGTGGTTGCACAACATTGTGAATATACGAAAAACTACTGAGTTGTAGACTTTAAAGTGGTGACAATTATGTTATACAAATTTCAGAAATGGGACACTTCCTGCCATATCGGTAAACAAGAATGGCACGGTCTTCAGATTGCAGCCACCACAGATGGTGAGCTGGTGAGCCCTGAGGGAACTCAGGAAAGAAAGAATACCTGCCATCTAGCACCCATCAGACTACAGCAGCTCCCTAAGGTGAGCCCTGAGGAAACTCAGGATGAGACAGCACAGGATATTGGCCCCAGATAGCTGAGGCACAGATCAAAGGAACAATTTAGTAAGCCCAGACTGTTGAATGTTTCATACATAGAAAAGTGCTAAATTCCTTAACTTGGGATATCTGGTTTTCTTTAATTAACCCATAATTTTTTGATATTCCCAACTACCTTCCTTTTGTTGCAAAAACTCCTAAATATCCTAGCTTCTCCCCTCACCTCCTCAGTGCAGTTTCTCAGCGCTATCTGAAACACTGTCTCCCAGACTGCAGTCCTCATTTTGCCCCAGATAAAGCCTAACTTACAGCTCTCACATTGTGCAATATTTTTTCAACAATTATAACTCAAAAAAACAATTTTTTAAACATGTTTTTAAAAATAGAGAAACTCAGCACTGGGAAACTTGTCCTTGGGAGGCCAGGAGAGCCCAGACTCAATTACAGTTCTAGGTCGGAACTCATTGCACATTGCATTCTGTTCCACAATATATCTATACTTGTAATGTTTTAAGGGTTAAAGCTAGTTTAAACGATCAACCTTTATCCCCTCAGATATTTGAATAAAATTGATAGCCCAGGAAGATGTGCCTTGGTTTCCTGGCTGTTTGGAGAACCTTGTGGCAGCACCACTTGCCTGTGGGCTGAAGAAGCATGAGAAGACAGCCAGGCTTACCAGGAGGTGATCCTAGGTGTTAGCATCCCAGGATCTCAGGATGCTATACCAGTGCTTACCAAAAAAATGTTGTCTGCTGTTCCAGTAAACAACAAATGCTGTCCACCATCAAGCCATCAGCCACTGCAGCCACCTCCAATGGTGCTCTATGAAAGGAATTCTGGACAAATAAAAATGGGATCCTGGTCCTGGATAGTTAGTATAAAAATCTAAGGAATAATTTCGATGAATCCAAATTCTTGTCTTTTCATATATTCAGAAAAGCACTATTATTAACTGGAGAGGTCTTTTGTGGTTAGTAGTAATCTTTCAATATTCAACTATGTTTTTTTTTTTGGCAAAAATTTCTATATATCCAGGCTCCTCTCTTACCTCTTTGAAACAATTCATCAGAGCTATCTGAGAGGCTGCCTTCCCAGGCTTTAGTCCTCAGTAAGGTCCCTGAATAAAACATAACCTGCAACTTTTAGGTTTGCATTTTTTTGGTTGACAGTCCTAATGTGTGATTCTGTTCCCACTGAATGCAAGTTTCTTTCTCTGTCACAAAAGGATTCAGAGACAAGGCAGAGAGATTAAGAAAGTAAAGCGAGAGTTTATTTAAGCAAGGATACACTCACAGGGGGAGAGCAGGCAGACAGATGAGGAGCTGGCCCCCTGGGTTTCTTTGGCAAGCTGGTCATGCAGGGCATGCAAATGAAGGGACGGAATCTTCACTGGGAAAGGAGGAGTTTGGACGTCTTATTCCTTGATTGTCATCCCAGCTCCATTTTTCAAAGGGGAGGAGGGATTTCTATCTTTATTTAGCTTAGATCAGAAGTGTCATTGCATCGGTGCATGATGGGTACTTCTTACCTGTAAGGCTGCTGCTGCTGCTGCTAAGTCGCCTCAGTCGTGTCCGACTCTGTGCGACTCAGAGACGGCAGCCCACCAGGCTTCCCCGTTCCTGGGATTCTCCAGGCAAGAACACTGGAGTGGGTTGCCATTTCCTTCTCCAATGCATGAAAGTGGAAAGTGAAAGTGAAGTCGCTCAGTCGTGTCCAACTCCTAGCGACCCCATGGACTGCAGCCTACCAGGCTCCTCCAACCATGGGATTTTCCAGGCAAGAGTACTGGAGTGGGGTGCCATTGCTTTCTTCGACCTGTAAGGCTAATTTTATTATAATAAGAGCAAAATAAGCAATAGGTGACATTCAGAAGCTGGAGAATTCCAGGTGAAGCAAGAAAGAAAAGTTCCTCCATCCAGGAATGGAGCCCTGTGAGGCAAAGTTTAGGGCTGACTTTTGCAGATGAAAGGACCATCCTTTCCTCATTGCAGGTTCAACCTGCACATCAAGAACAAAAGAAATGCTTGTTTTCACAACAGTATTCACCCTAATAGATCAAATGATAAAAAGAAGTGATGATTCCAAAGAGACGACTTAGAGGATCTGGGTCCATCCTCACCCACGAAACTGGAACTCAGCCTGACTTCCTTCCTGTGCCAGTATGCAGAGGTCGAGGGCTGACTCCACAATCACAAGTGTGGAGGTGGTCACTGTCGTGAGGAGACCAGCAGGAGCAGTACAGGGCTTAGCCCTGCGCAGGCAAGGGGCCCTGTGTCTTCAGGTGCCTTCGCTGACAGTTTCTAATTCCCCTTCAGGGCCTGGAATTTGCTGGGGCCAGCAGCGCCATCTGACCAGGCGCCTCAGGCCCAGGCCCGGGACTCAGAGAACTCCATCCATCTCTCCCCTTCTCGGTGCTGACTCTCCACCCTGGATGTGAGGATGCCCAGAGGTCTCTGGAGTGTGTGTCTGTATGTCCCCACACCAGCAGTTGGCCCAGCAGCTCACCCTTCCTACTTAATGCAGTATTTCTCTGTGACGACATGCAAGATCGGGCCCTTAAAATGGTGCTAACATAGTGATCTGGGGGTGACACACATTCCACAGAACAAGTTCAGGGCCACCCTCTCCCCCTCCTCCATGTTCTCTGCCCATTTCCATCTCAGATCTACAACATCAGGCAGCAGCAGACGTGACTTATCCTGTGTGTCCCTGCTGCTGGAGCCCAGGGAGGTCTCCCAAGCCCTCACAGGCTCTGCGCCTCACATCCAGCAGTCCTCTGGGGGTGGTCTCACCCACAGCCTCTAAAACATCTTCAGATTACCACCCTGCAACATCAGCAGGTGCATTACTTGACGTCTCTTGCTCCGTCTTCAGCTGTAGAAGACAGATGGACATGCCTCTCAAAATGCTCGTACCTTTCACTTCTCACTCGCCCCTTAGGTCCCTCACCCATCCTCCCTGCAGACAACATTGCCTATCAACATTGAAAGAGATCACATCCTAGGAAGGAAGTGATTCAAGCCTAACAATTTCAAGAGAGGATGTGGTCAACCTTTAGGTTAAAAAATTCCGAACGGTAAAGGCAACAAGACCAGAAAGCTATCACTCTCGTTTTCCTATATGCTCTGGGTAAGATTTTTGTGCTCCTCCACCATGAAACATGGCAATATTTGAGAGAGTCATTGAAAGCCAGGATTCAGGATAGCCTGAGGCAGATGTTAACTATGAGGGCTACTCCATTTCATCTAAAGGATTCTTGCCTGCCATAGTAGATACAAAGGTCATCTGAATTAAATTTGCCCATTCCAGTCCATTTTAGTTCACTGATTCCTAAAATGTTGATTTTCATTCTTGCCATCTCCTGTTTGACCACTTCCAATTTACTTTGAATCATGGACCTAACATTCTAGGTTCCTATGCAATATTGTTCTTCACAGCATTGGACTTTACTTCCATCACCAGTCACATCCACAGCTGGGCAATGTTTCTCTTTGGCTCCATCTCTTCATTCTTTCTGGAGTTATTTCTCCACTCTTCTCCAGCAGCATATTGGGCACCTACCGACCTAGGGAGCTCATCTTTCAGTGTCCTATCTTTCTGCCTTTTCAGACTGTTTATGGGATTCTCAAGGCAAGAATACTGAAGTGGTTTGCCATTACTGCCATTCCCTTCTCCAGCCAGTTCAGTTCAGTCACTCAGTCGTGTCCAACTCTCTGCGACCCCATGAAGTGCAGCACGCCAGGCCTCCCTGTCCATCACCAACTCCCGGAGTTCACTCAAACTCACATCCATCAAGTCAGTGATGCCATCCACCCATCTCCTCCTCAGTCATCCCCTTCTCCTCCTGACCTCAATCCCTCCCAGCATCAGAGTCCTTTCCAATGAGTCAACTCTTCGCATGAGGTGGCCAAAGTACTGGAGTTTCAGCTTTAGCATCATTCCTTCCAAAGAAATCCCAGGGCTGATCTCCTTCAGAATGGACTGGTTGGAACTTCTTGCAGTCCAAGAGACTCTCAAGAGTCTTCTCCAACATCACAGTTCAAAAGCACCAATTCTTCGCCACTCAGCTTACTTCACAGTCCAACTCTCACATCCATACATGACCAATGGAAAAACCATAGCCTTGACTAGACGAGCATTTGTTGGCAAAGTAATGTCTCTGCTTTTGAATATGCTATCTAGTTTGGTCATAACTTTTCTTCCAAGGAGTAAGCGTCTTTCATGGCTGCAGTCACCATCTGTAGTGATTTTGGAGCCCCCAAAAATAAAGTCTGACACTGTTTCCCCATCTATTTCCCATGAAGTGATGGGACTGGATGCCATGATCTTAATTTTCTGAATGTTGAGCTTTAAGCCAACTTTTTCACTCTCCTCTTTCACTTTCATCAAGAGGCTTTTGAGTTCCTCTTCACTTTCTGCCATAAGGGTGGTGTCATCTGCTTATCTGAGGTTATTGATATTTCTCCCAGCAATCTTGATTCCAGCTTGTGTTTCTTCCAGTCCAGCCTTTCTCATGATGTACTCTGCATAGAAGTTAAATAAGCAGGGTGACAATATACAGCCTTGATGCACTCCTTTTCCTATTTGGAACCAGTCTGTTGTTCCATGTCCAGTTCTAACTGTTGCTTCCTAACCTGCATATAGGTTTCTCAAGAGGCAGGTCAGGTGGTCTGGTATTCCCATCTCTCTCAGAATTTTCCACAGTTTATTGTGATCCACACACTCAAAGGCTTTGGCATAGTCAATAAAGCAGAAATAGGTGTTTTTCTGGAACTCTCTTTCTTTTTCCATGATCCATCAGATGTTGGCAATTTGATCTCTGGTTCCTCTGCCTTTTCTAAAACCAGCTTGAACATCTGGAAGTTCATGTTTCACGTATTGCTAAAGCCTGGCTTGGAGAATTTTGAGCATTACTTTACTAGTGTGTGAGATGAGTGCAATTGTACGGTAGTTTGAGCATTCTTCTGCATTGCCTTTCTTTGGAATTGGAATGAAAACTGACCTTTTCCAGTCCTGTGGCCACTGCTGAGTTTTCCAAATTTGTTGGCATATTGAGTGCAGCACTTTTACAGCATCATCTTTCAGGATTTGAAATAGCTCAACTGGAATTCCATCACCTCCACTAGTTTGTTCGTAGTGATACAGTCCACGGAGTCGCAAAGAGTCAGACACAACTGAGCAACTGAACTGACCTGAACTGAACTGAACTGAAAATCACTGTAGATGGTGACTGCAGCCATGAAATTAAAAGACACTTGCTCCTTGGAATAAAAGCTATGACCAACCTAGACAACATATTAAAAAGCAGAGACATTACTTTGCTGACAAAGGTCTGTCTAATCAAAGCTATGGTTTTTCCAGTAGTCATGTATGGATGTGAGAGTTGAACCATGAAGAAAGCTGAGCACTGAAGAATTGATGCCTTTGAACTGTGGTGTTGGAAAAGACTCTTGAAAGTCCCTTGGACGGCAAGGAAATCAAACCAGTCTGTCCTAAAGGAAATCAGTCCTGAATATTCATTGGAAGGACTAATGCTGAAGCTAAAACTCAAGTACTTTGGCCACCTGATAGACCCTGATGCTGGGAAAGATTGAAGGCAGGAGGAGAAGGGGATGACAGAGAATGAGATAGTTGGATGGCATCACAGACTCGATGGACACAAGTTTGAGCAAGCTCTAGGAGTTGGTGATGGACAGGGAAACCTGGCATGCTTCAGTGCATGGGGTCACAAAGAGTCAGACACAACTGAGCGACTGAACTGATGCATATGTAGCATTGTAATCAGTGATGTCATGTTACAAGCATTTAATTGCAGGTATCAGGGAATTTCAGGGACTAGAAGATGTATGTTGCTTCAATACAAAAAACCACAGTAATGGGAAGAGTAACAGCATTGCTAACTTTTTCTCATAATGAGGAGTATGAAATTAGCCAAGAATAGTGCATTTGACAATAAAGAACCTGAAGAATGGTTCCTGGACCTGAACAGGAT